>NW_027521962.1:0-41105 GCF_052094955.1 Ictidomys tridecemlineatus
CGGATTGGTGTACTGATCGTTACCTGAAAGTTTCATCAAGATTGGGTGAAAAATGTGTGCTGAGATTTCAGGCAACTCGTAGTTTTTTGGAAGCTTGGTAGGCCCTTTCCATGAAAGTGATTCTCGCCAGTCTCTGCTTAGGGCTACATCAACAGCAAACAAACCATAGAGATAGAACTTGAAACTGCTTTATTGCGTCAAGTTTCAAAGAGCTAGCAGAAACCGTGTTTGATTTAGAGTTCCAAATACATGTATCCCTATAGGAGAAAACAGAGTGAAACCTCAAATTGAAACCGGTTACTGCCAACGAACGGTTTAACCCAGAAGAACGAAATTTGGTGAGCCAAGTGGGATTGGTGTACTGATCATAACCTGAAAGTTTCATCAAGATTGGGTGAAAAAGTGTGTGCTGAGATTTCAGGCAACTCGTAGTTTTTTGGAAGCTTGGCAGGCTCTTTCCATGAAAGTGATTCTCGCCAGTCTCTGCTTAGGGCTACATCAACAGCAAACAAACCATAGAGATAGAACTTGAAACTGCTATATTGTGTCAAGTTTCAAACAGCTAGCACAAACCGTGTTTGATTTAGAGTTCCCAATACATGTATCCCTATAGGAGAAAACAGAGTAAAACCTCAAAATGAAACCGGTTACTGCCAACGAACGGTTTAACCTAGAAGAACGAAATTTGGCGAGCCAAGTGGGATTGGTGTACTTATCATTACCTGAAAGTTTCATCAAGATTGGGTGAAAAAGTGTGTGCTGAGATTTCAGGCAACTCGTAGTTTTTTGGAAGCTTGGCAGGCCCTTTCCATTAAAGTGATTCTCGCTAGTCTCTGCTTAGGGCTACATCAACAGCAAACAAACCATAGAGATAGAACTTGAAACTGCTTTATTGTGTCAAGTTTCAACGAGCTAGCACAAACCGTGTTTGATTTAGAGTTCCCAATACATGTATCCCTATAGGAGAAAACAGAGTGAAACCTCAAAATGAAACCGGTTACTGCCAACGAACGGTTTAACCTAGAAGAACGAAGTTTGGCGAGCCAAGTGGGATAGGTGTACTGATCATTACCTGAAAGTTTCATCAAGATTGGGTGAAAAATTGTGTGCTGAGATTTCAGGCAACTCGAAGTTTTTTGGAAGCTTGGTAGGCCCTTTCCATGAAAGTGATTCTCGCCAGTCTCTGCTTAGGGCTACATCAACAGCAAACAAACCATAGAGATAGAACTTGAAACTGATTTATTGTGTCAAGTTTCAAAGAGCTAGCACAAACCGTGTTGATTTAGAGTTCCAAATACATGTATCCCTATAGGAGAAAACAGAGTGAAACCTCAAAATAAAACCGGTTACTGCCAACGAACGGTTTAACCTAGAAGAACGAAATTTGGCGAGCCAAGTCGGATTGGTGTACTGATCGTTACCTGAAAGTTTCATCAAGATTGGGTGAAAAAGTGTGTGCTGAGATTTCAGGCAACTCGTAGTTTTTGGAAGCTTGGTAGGCCCTTTCCATGAAAGTGATTCTCGCCAGTCTCTGCTTAGGGCTACATCAACAGCAAACAAACCATAGAGATAGAACTTGAAACTGCTTTATTGTGTCAAGTTTCAAAGAGCTAGCACAAACCGTGTTTGATTTAGAGTTCCAAATACATGTATCCCTATAGGAGAAAACAGAGTGAAACCTCAAAATAAAACCGGTTACTGCCAACGAACGGTTTAACCTAGAAGAACGAAATTTGGCGAGCCAAGTCGGATTGGTGTACTGATCGTTACCTGAAAGATTCATCAAGATTGGGTGAAAAATGTGTGCTGAGATTTCAGGCAACTCGTAGTTTTTTGGAAGCTTGGTAGGCCCTTTCCATGAAAGTGATTCTCGCCAGTCTCTGCTTAGGGCTACATCAACAGCAAACAAACCATAGAGATAGAACTTGAAACTGCTTTATTGTGTCAAGTTTCAAAGAGCTAGCACAAACCGTGTTTGATTTAGAGTTCCAAATACATGTATCCCTATAGGAGAAAACAGAGTGAAACCTCAAAATGAAACCGGTTACTGCCAACGAACGGTTTAACCCAGAAGAACGAAATTTGGCGAGCCAAGTGGGATTGGTGTACTGATCATAACCTGAAAGTTTCATCAAGATTGGGTGAAAAAGTGTGTGCTGAGATTTCAGGCAACTCGTAGTTTTTTGGAAGCTTGGCAGGCCCTTTCCATGAAAGTGATTCTCGCCAGTCTCTGCTTAGGGCTACATCAACAGCAAACAAACCATAGAGATAGAACTTGAAACTGCTTTATTGTGTCAAGTTTCAAACAGCTAGCACAAACCGTGTTTGATTTAGAGTTCCCAATACATGTATCCCTATAGGAGAAAACAGAGTGAAACCTCAAAATGAAACCGGTTACTGCCAACGAACGGTTTAAACCCAGAAGAACGAAATTTGGCGAGCCAAGTGGGATTGGTGTACTGATCATAACCTGAAAGTTTCATCAAGATTGGGTGAAAAAGTGTGTGCTGAGATTTCAGGCAACTCGTAGTTTTTTGGAAGCTTGGCAGGCCCTTTCCATGAAAGTGATTCTCGCCAGTCTCTGCTTAGGGCTACATCAACAGCAAACAAACCATAGAGATAGAACTTGAAACTGCTTTATTGTGTCAAGTTTCAAACAGCTAGCACAAACCGTGTTTGATTTATAGTTCCCAATACATGTATCCCTATAGGAGAAAACAGAGTAAAACCTCAAAATGAAACCGGTTACTGCCAACGAACGGTTTAACCTAGAAGAACGAAATTTGGCGAGCCAAGTGGGATTGGTGTACTTATCATTACCTAAAAGTTTCATCAAGATTGGGTGAAAAAGTGTGTGCTGAGATTTCAGGCAACTCGTAGTTTTTTGGAAGCTTGGCAGGCCCTTTCCATTAAAGTGATTCTCGCTAGTCTCTGCTTAGGGCTACATCAACAGCAAACAAACCATAGAGATAGAACTTGAAACTGCTTTATTGTGTCAAGTTTCAACGAGCTAGCACAAACCGTGTTTGATTTAGAGTTCCCAATACATGTATCCCTATAGGAGAAAACAGAGTAAAACCTCAAAATGAAACCGGTTACTGCCAACGAACGGTTTAACCTAGAAGAACGAAATTTGGCCAGCCAAGTGGGATTGGTGTACTTATCATTACCTGAAAGTTTCATCAAGATTGGGTGAAAAAGTGTGTGCTGAGATTTCAGGCAACTCGTAGTTTTTTGGAAGCTTGGCAGGCCCTTTCCATGAAAGTGATTCTCGCCAGTCTCTGCTTAGGGCTACATCAACAGCAAACAAACCATAGAGATAGAACTTGAAACTGCTTTATTGTTTCAAGTTTCAAAGAGCTAGCACAAACCGTGTTTGATTTAGAGTTCCAAATACATGTATCCCTATAGGAGAAAACAGAGTGAAACCTAAAAATGAAACCGGTTACTGCCAACGAACGGTTTAACCTAGAAGAACGAAATTTGGCGAGCCAAGTGGGATTGGTGTACTGATCATTACCTGAAAGTTTCATCAAGATTGGGTGAAAAATGTGTGCTGAGATTTCAGGCAACTCGTAGTTTTTTGGAAGCTTGGCAGGCCCTTTCCATGAAAGTGATTCTCGCCAGTCTCTGCTTAGGGCTACATCAACAGCAAACAAACCATAGAGATAGAACTTGAAACTGCTTTATTGTGTCAAATTTCAAAGAGCTAGCACAAACCGTGTTTGATTTAGAGTTCCAAATACATGTATCCCTATAGGAGAAAACAGAGTGAAACCTCAAAATGAAACCGGTTACTGCCAGCGAACGGTTTAACATAGAAGAACGAAATTTGGCGAGCCAAGTGGGATTGGTGTACTGATCATTACCTGAAAGTTTTATCAAGATTGGGTGAAAAAGTGTGTGCTGAGATTTCGGTCAACTCGTAGATTTTTGGAAGCTTGGCAGGCCCTTTCCATGAAAGTGATTCTCGCCAGTCTCTGCTTAGGGCTACATCAACAACAAACAAACCATAGAGATAGAACTTGAAACTGCTTGATTGTGTCAAGTTTCAAAGAGCTAGCACAAACCGTGTTGGATTTAGAGTTCCAAATACATGTATCCCTATAGGAGAAAACAGAGTGAAACCTCAAAATGAAACCGGTTACTGCCAACGAACGGTTTAACCTAGAAGAACGAAATTTGGCGAGCCAAGTGGGATTGGTGTACTGATCATTACCTGAAAGTTTCATCAAGATTGGGTGAAAAAGTGTGTGCTGAGATTTCTGGCAACTCGTAGTTTTTTGGAAGCTTAGCAGGCCCTTTCCATGAAAGTGATTCTCGCCAGTCTCTGCTTAGGGCTACATCAACAGCAAACAAACCATAGAGATAGATCTTAAAACTGCTTTATTGTGTCAAGTTTCAAAGAGCTAGCACAAACCGTGTTTGATTTAGAGTTCCAAATACATGTATCCCTATAGGAGAAAACAGAGTGAAACCTCAAAATGAAACCGGTTACTGCCAACGAACGGTTTAACCTAGAAGAACGAACCTTGGCAAGCCAAGTGGGATCGGTGTACTGATCATTACCTGAAAGTTTCATCAAGATTGGGTGAAAAAGTGTGTGCTGAGATTTCTGGCAACTGGTAGTTTTTTGGAAGCTTGGCAGGCCCTTTTCATGAAAGTTATTCTCGCCAGTCTCTGCTTAGGGCTACATCAACAGCAAACAAACCATAGAGATAGAACTTGAAACTGCTTTATTTTGTCAAGTTTCAAAGAGCTAGCACAAACCGTGTTTGATTTAGAGTTCCAAATACATATATCCCTATAGGAGAAAACACAGTGAAACCTCAAAATGAAACTGGTTACTGCCAAGGAACGGTTTAACCTAGAAGAACGAAATTTGGCGAGCCAAGTGGGATTGGTGTACTGATCATTACCTGAAAGTTTCATCAAGTTTGGGTGAAAAAGTGTTTGCTGAGATTTCGGGCAACTCGTCGTTTTTTGGAAGCTTGGCAGGCCCTTTCCATGAAAGTGACTCTCGCCAGTCTCTGCTTAGGGCTACATCAACAGCAAACAAACCATAGAGATAGAACTTGAAACTGCTTTATTGTGTCAAGTTTCAAAGTCCTAGCACAAACTGTGTTTGATTTAGAGTTCCAAATACATGTATCCCTATAGGAGAAAACAGAGTGAAACCTCAAAATGAAACCGGTTACTGCCAACGAACGGTTTAACCTAGAAGAACGAAATTTGGTGAGCCAAGTGGGATTGGTGTACTGATCATTACCTGAAAGTTTCATCAAGATTGGGTGAAAAATGTGTGCTGAGATTTCAGGCAACTCGTAGTTTTTTGGAAGCTTGGCAGGCCCTTTCCATGAAAGTGATTCTCGCCAGTCTCTGCTTAGGGCTACATCAACAGCAAACAAACTATAGAGATAGAACTTGAAACTGCTTTATTGTGTCAAGTTTCAAAGAGCTAGCACAAACCGTGTTTGATTTAGAGTTCCAAATACATGTATCCCTATAGGAGAAAACAGAGTGAAACCTCAAAATGAAACCGGTTACTGCCAACGAACGGTTTAACCTAGAAGAACGAAATTTGGCGAGCCAAGTGGGATTGGTGTACTGATCATTACCTGAAAGTTTCATCAAGATTGGGTGAAAAAGTGTGTGCTGAGATTTCAGGCAACTCGTAGTTTTTTGGAAGCTTGGCAGGCCCTTTCCATGAAAGTGATTCTCGCCAGTCTCTGCTTAGGGCTACATCAACAGCAAACAAACCATAGAAATAGAACTTGAAACTGCTTTATTGTGTCAAGTTTCAAAGAGCTAGCACAAACCGTGTTTGATTTAGAGTTCCAAATACATGTATCCCTATAGGAGAAAACAGAGTGAAACCTCAAAATGAAACAGGTTACTGCCAACGAACGGTTTAACCTAGAAGATCGAAATTTTTCGAGCCAAGTGGGATTGGTGTACTGATCATTACCTGAAAGTTTCATCAAGATTGGGTGAAAAAGGGTGTGCTGAGATTTCGGGCAACTCATAGTTTTTTGGAAGCTTGGCAGGCCCTTTCCATGAAAGTGATTCTCGCCAGTCTCTGCTTAGGGCTACATCAACAGCAAACAAACCATAGAGATAGAACTTGAAACTGCTTTATTGTGTCAAGTTTCAAAGAGCTAGCACAAACCGTGTTTTATTTAGAGTTCCAAATACATGTATCCCTATAGGAGAAACCAGAGTGAAACCTCAAAATGAAACCGGTTACTGCCAACGAAGGGTTTAACCTAGAAGAACGAAATTTGGCGAGCCAAGTGGGATTGGTGTACTGATCATTACCTGAAAGTTTCATCAAGATTGGGTGAAAAAGTGTGTGCTGATATTTCAGGCAACTCGTAGTTTTTTGGAAGCTTGGCAGGCCCTTTCCATGAGAGTGATTCTCGCCAGTCTCTGCTTAGGCTACATCAACAGCAAACAAACCATAGAGATAGAACTTGAAACTGCTTTATTGTGTCAAGTTTCAAAGAGATAGCACAAACCGTGTTTGAATTAGGGTTCCAAATACATGTATCCCTATAGGAGAAAACAGAGTGAAACCTCAAAATGAAACAGGTTACTGCCAACGAACGGTTTAACCTAGAAGAACGAAATTTGGCGAGCCAAGTGGGATTGGTGTACTGATCATTACCTGAAAGTTTCATCAAGATTGGGTGAAAAAGGGTGTGCTGAGATTTCAGGAAACTCGTAGTTTTTTGGAAGCTTGGCAGGCTCTTTCCATGAGAGTGATTCTCGCCAGTCTCTGCTTAGGGCTACATCAACAGCAAACAAACCATAGAGATAGAACTTGAAACTGCTTTATTGTGTCAAGTTTCAAAGAGCTAGCACAAACCGTGTTTGATTTAGAGTTCCAAATACATGTATCCCTATAGGAGAAAACAGAGTGAAACCTCAAAATGAAACCGGTTACTGCCAACGAACGGTTTAACCTAGAAGAACGAAATTTGGCGAGCCAAGTGGGATTGGTGTACTGATCATTACCTGAAAGTTTCATCAAGATTGGGTGAAAAAGGGTGTGCTAAGATTTCAGGCAACTCGTAGTTTTTTGGAAGCTTGGCAGGCCCTTTCCATGAAAGTGATTCTCACCAGTCTCTGCTTAGGGCTACATCAACAGCAAACAAACCATAGAGATAGAACTTGAAACTGCTTTATTGTGTGAAGTTTCAAAGAGCTAGCACAAACCGTGTTTGATTTAGAGTTCCAAATACATGTATCCCTATAGGAGAAAACAGAGTGAAACCTCAAAATGGAACCGGTTACTGCCAACGAACGGTTTAACCTAGAAGAACGAAATTTGGCGAGCCAAGTCGGACTGGTGTACTGATCATTACCTGAAAGTTTCATCAAGATTGGGTTAAAAAGGGTGTGCTTAGATTTCGGGCAACTCGTAGTTTTTTGGAAGCTTGGCAGGCTCTTTCCATGAAAGTGATTCTCGCCAGTCTCTGCTTAGGGCTACATCAACATCAAACAAACCATAGAGATAGAACTTGAAACTGCTTTATTGTGTCAAGTTTCAAAGAGCTAGCACAAACCGTGTTTGATTTAGAGTTCCAAATACATGTATCCCTATAGGAGAAAACAGAGTGAAACCTCAAAATGAAACCGGTTACTGCCAACGAACGGTTTAACCTAGAAGAACGAAATTTGGCGAGCCAAGTGGGATTGGTGTACTGATCATTACCTGAAAGTTTCATCAAGATTGGGTGAAAAATGTGTGCTGAGATTTCAGGCAACTCGTAGTTTTTTGGAAGCTTGGCAGGCCCTTTCCATGAAAGTGATTCTCGCCAGTCTCTGCGTAGGGCTACATCAACAGCAAACAAACCATAGAGATAGAACTTGAAACTGCTTTATTGTGTCAAGTTTCAAAGAGCTAGCACAAACCGTGTTTGATTTAGAGTTCCAAATACATGTATCCCTATAGGAGAAAACAGAGTGAAACCTCAAAATGAAACTGGTTACTGCCAACGAACCGTTTAACCTAGAAGAACGAAATTTGGCGAGAAAAGTGGGATTGGTGTACTGATCATTACCTGAAAGTTTCATCAAGATTGGGTTAAAAAGGGTGTGCTGAGATTTCGGGCAACTCGTAGTTTTTTCGAAGCTTGGCAGGCCCTTTCCATGAAAGTGATTCTCGCCAGTCTCTGCTTAGGGCTACATCAACAGCAAACAAACCATAGAGATAGAACTTGAAACTGCTTTATTGTGTCAAGTTTCAAAGAGCTAGCACAAACCGTGTTTGATTTAGAGTTCCAAATACATGTATCCCTATAGGAGAAAACAGAGTGAAACCTCAAAATGAAACAGGTTACTGCCAACGAACGGTTTAACCTAGAAGAACGAAATTTGGCAAGCCACGTGGAAATGGTGTACTGATCATTACCTCAAAGTTTCATCAAGATTGGGTGAAAAAAGGTGTGCTGAGATTTCGGGCAACTCATAGTTTTTTGGAAGCTTGGCAGGCCCTTTCCATGAAAGTGATTCTCGCCAGTCTCTGCTTAGGGCGACATCAACAGCAAACAAACCATAGAGATAGAACTTGAAACTGCTTTATTGTGTCAAGTTTCAAAGAGCTAGCACAAACCGTGTTTTATTTAGAGTTCCAAATACATGTATCCCTATAGGAGAAACCAGAGTGAAACCTAAAAATGAAACCGGTTACTGCCAACGAAGGGTTTAACCTAGAAGAACGAAATTTGGCGAGCCAAGTGGGATTGGTGTACTGATCATTACCTGAAAGTTTCATCAAGATTGGGTGAAAAAGGGTCTGCTGAGATTTCAGGCAACTCGTAGTTTTTTGGAAGCTTGGCAGGCCCTTTCCATGAGAGTGATTCTCGCCAGTCTCTGCTTAGGGCTACATCAACAGCAAACAAACCATAGAGATAGAACTTGAAACTGCTTTATTGTGTCAAGTTTCAAAGAGCTAGCACAAACCGTGTTTGATTTAGAGTTCCAAATACATGTATGCCTATAGGAGAAAACAGAGTGAAACCTCAAAATGAAACTGCTTACTGCCAACGAATGGTTTAACCTAGAAGAATGAAATTAGGCGAGCCAAGTGGGATTGTGTACTGATCATTACCTGAAAGTTTCATCAAGATTGGGTGAAAAAGTGTGTGCTGAGATTTCAGGCAACTCGTAGTTTTTTGGAAGCTTGGCAGGCCCTTTCCATGAAAGTGATTCTCGCCCGTCTCTGCTTAGGGCTACATCAACAGCAAACAAACCATAAAGATAGAACTTGAAACTGCTTTATTGTGTCAAGTTTCAAAGAGCTAGCACAAACCGTGTTTGATTTAGAGTTCCAAATACATGTATCCCTATAGGAGAAAACAGAGTGAAACCTCAAAATGAAACCGGTTACTGCCAACGAACGGTTTAACCCAGAAGAACGAAATTTGGCGAGCCAAGTGGGATTGGTGTACTGATCATAACCTGAAAGTTTCATCAAGATTGGGTGAAAAAGTGTGTGCTGAGATTTCAGGCAACTCGTAGTTTTTTTGGAAGCTTGGCAGGCCCTTTCCATGAAAGTGATTCTCGCCAGTCTCTGCTTAGGGCTACATCAACAGCAAACAAACCATAGAGATAGAACTTGAAACTGCTTTATTGTGTCAAGTTTCAAACAGCTAGCACAAACCGTGTTTGATTTAGAGTTCCCAATACATGTATCCCTATAGGAGAAAACAGAGTGAAACCTCAAAATGAAACCGGTTACTGCCAACGAACGGTTTAACCCAGAAGAACGAAATTTGGCGAGCCAAGTGGGATTGGTGTACTGATCATAACCTGAAAGTTTCATCAAGATTGGGTGAAAAAGTGTGTGCTGAGATTTCAGGCAACTCGTAGTTTTTTGGAAGCTTGGCAGGCCCTTTCCATGAAAGTGATTCTCGCCAGTCTCTGCTTAGGGCTACATCAACAGCAAACAAACCATAGAGATAGAACTTGAAACTGCTTTATTGTGTCAAGTTTCAAACAGCTAGCACAAACCGTGTTTGATTTAGAGTTCCCAATACATGTATCCCTATAGGAGAAAACAGAGTAAAACCTCAAAATGAAACCGGTTACTGCCAACGAACGGTTTAACCTAGAAGAACGAAATTTGGCGAGCCAAGTGGGATTGGTGTACTTATCATTACCTAAAAGTTTCATCAAGATTGGGTGAAAAAGTGTGTGCTGAGATTTCAGGCAACTCGTAGTTTTTTGGAAGCTTGGCAGGCCCTTTCCATTAAAGTGATTCTCGCTAGTCTCTGCTTAGGGCTACATCAACAGAAAACAAACCATAGAGATAGAACTTGAAACTGCTTTATTGTGTCAAGTTTCAACGAGCTAGCACAAACCGTGTTTGATTTAGAGTTCCCAATACATGTATCCCTATAGGAGAAAACAGAGTAAAACCTCAAAATGAAACCGGTTACTGCCAACGAACGGTTTAACCTAGAAGAACGAAATTTGGCCAGCCAAGTGGGATTGGTGTACTTATCATTACCTGAAAGTTTCATCAAGATTGGGTGAAAAAGTGTGTGCTGAGATTTCAGGCAACTCGTAGTTTTTTGGAAGCTTGGCAGGCCCTTTCCATGAAAGTGATTCTCGCCAGTCTCTGCTTAGGGCTACATCAACAGCAAACAAACCATAGAGATAGAACTTGAAACTGCTTTATTGTGTCAAGTTTCAAAGAGCTAGCACAAACCGTGTTTGATTTAGAGTTCCAAATACATGTATCCCTATAGGAGAAAACAGAGTGAAACCTAAAAATGAAACCGGTTACTGCCAACGAACGGTTTAACCTAGAAGAACGAAATTTGGCGAGCCAAGTGGGATTGGTGTACTGATCATTACCTGAAAGTTTCATCAAGATTGGGTGAAAAATGTGTGCTGAGATTTCAGGCAACTCGTAGTTTTTTGGAAGCTTGGCAGGCCCTTTCCATGAAAGTGATTCTCGCCAGTCTCTGCTTAGGGCTACATCAACAGCAAACAAACCATAGAGATAGAACTTGAAACTGCTTTATTGTGTCAAATTTCAAAGAGCTAGCACAAACCGTGTTTGATTTAGAGTTCCAAATACATGTATCCCTATAGGAGAAAACAGAGTGAAACCTCAAAATGAAACCGGTTACTGCCAACGAACGGTTTAACCTAGAAGAACGAAATTTGGCCAGCCAAGTGGGATTGGTGTACTGATCATTACCTGAAAGTTTTATCAAGATTGGGTGAAAAAGTGTGTGCTGAGATTTCGGTCAACTTGTAGATTTTTGGAAGCTTGGCAGGCCCTTTCCATGAAAGTGATTCTCGCCAGTCTCTGCTTAGGGCTACATCAACAACAAACAAACCATAGAGATAGAACTTGAAACTGCTTGATTGTGTCAAGTTTCAAAGAGCTAGCACAAACCGTGTTTGATTTAGAGTTCCAAATACATGTATCCCTATAGGAGAAAACAGAGTGAAACCTAAAAATGAAACCGGTTACTGCCAACGAACGGTTTAACCTAGAAGAACGAAATTTGGCGAGCCAAGTGGGATTGGTGTACTGATCATTACCTGAAAGTTTCATCAAGATTGGGTGAAAAAGTGTGTGCTGAGATTTCTGGCAACTCGTAGTTTTTTGGAAGCTTAGCAGGCCCTTTCCATGAAAGTGATTCTCGCCAGTCTCTGCTTAGGGCTACATCAACAGCAAACAAACCATAGAGATAGAACTTAAAACTGCTTTATTGTGTCAAGTTTCAAAGAGCTAGCACAAACCGTGTTTGATTTAGAGTTAAAAATACATGTATCCCTATAGGAGAAAACAGAGTGAAACCTCAAAATGAAACCGGTTACTGCCAACGAACGGTTTAACCTAGAAGAACGAACCTTGGCAAGCCAAGTGGGATCGGTGTACTGATCATTACCTGAAAGTTTCATCAAGATTGGGTGAAAAAGTGTGTGCTGAGATTTCTGGCAACTGGTAGTTTTTTGGAAGCTTGGCAGGCCCTTTTCATGAAAGTTATTCTCGCCAGTCTCTGCTTAGGGCTACATCAACAGCAAACAAACCATAGAGATAGAACTTGAAACTGCTTTATTTTGTCAAGTTTCAAAGAGCTAGCACAAACCGTGTTTGATTTAGAGTTCCAAATACATATATCCCTATAGGAGAAAACACAGTGAAACCTCAAAATGAAACTGGTTACTGCCAACGAACGGTTTAACCTAGAAGAACGAAATTTGGCGAGCCAAGTGGGATTGGTGTACTGATCATTACCTGAAAGTTTCATCAAGTTTGGGTGAAAAAGTGTTTGCTGAGATTTCGGGCAACTCGTAGTTTTTTGGAAGCTTGGCAGGCCCTTTCCATGAAAGTTACTCTCGCCAGTCTCTGCTTAGGGCTACATCAACAGCAAACAAACCATAGAGATAGAACTTGAAACTGCTTTATTCTGTCAAGTTTCAAAGTCCTAGCACAAACTGTGTTTGATTTAGAGTTCCAAATACATGTATCCCTATAGGAGAAAACAGAGTGAAACCTCAAAATGAAACCGGTTACTGCCAACGAACGGTTTAACCTAGAAGAACGAAATTTGGCGAGCCAAGTGGGATTGGTGTACTGATCATTACCTGAAAGTTTCATCAAGATTGGGTGAAAAATGTGTGCTGAGATTTCAGGCAACTCGTAGTTTTTTGGAAGCTTGGCAGGCCCTTTCCATGAAAGTGATTCTCGCCAGTCTCTGCTTAGGGCTACATCAACAGCAAACAAACCATAGAGATAGAACTTGAAACTGCTTTATTGTGTCAAGTTTCAAAGAGCTAGCACAAACCGTGTTTGATTTAGAGTTCCAAATACATGTATCCCTATAGGAGAAAACAGAGTGAAACCTCAAAATGAAACCGGTTACTGCCAACGAACGGTTTAACCTAGAAGAACGAAATTTGGCGAGCCAAGTGGGATTGGTGTACTGATCATTACCTGAAAGTTTCATCAAGATTGGGTGAAAAAGTGTGTGCTGAGATTTCAGGCAACTCGTAGTTTTTTGGAAGCTTGGCAGGCCCTTTCCATGAAAGTGATTCTCGCCAGTCTCTGCTTAGGGCTACATCAACAGCAAACAAACCATAGAGATAGAACTTGAAACTGCTTTATTGTGTCAAGTTTCAAAGAGCTAGCACAAACCGTGTTTGATTTAGAGTTCCAAATACATGTATCCCTATAGGAGAAAACAGAGTGAAACCTCAAAATGAAACAGGTTACTGCCAACGACGGTTTAACCTAGAAGATCGAAATTTTTCGAGCCAAGTGGGATTGGTGTACTGATCATTACCTGAAAGTTTCATCAAGATTGGGTGAAAAAGGGTGTGCTGAGATTTCGGGCAACTCATAGTTTTTTGGAAGCTTGGCAGGCCCTTTCCATGAAAGTGATTCTCGCCAGTCTCTGCTTAGGGCTACATCAACAGCAAACAAACCATAGAGATAGAACTTGAAACTGCTTTATTGTGTCAAGTTTCAAAGAGCTAGCACAAACCGTGTTTCATTTAGAGTTCCAAATACATGTATCCCTATAGGAGAAACCAGAGTGAAACCTCAAAATGAAACCGGTTACTGCCAACGAAGGGTTTAACCTAGAAGAACGAAATTTGGCGAGCCAATTGGGATTGGTGTACTGATCATTACCTGAAAGTTTCATCAAGATTGGGTGAAAAAGGGTCTGCTGAGATTTCAGGCAACTCGTAGTTTTTTGGAAGCTTGGCAGGCCCTTTCCATGAGAGTGATTCTCGCCAGTCTCTGCTTAGGGCTACATCAACAGCAAACAAACCATAGAGATAGAACTTGAAACTGCTTTATTGTGTCAAGTTTCAAAGAGCTAGCACAAACCGTGTTTGATTTAGAGTTCCAAATACATGTATGCCTATAGGAGAAAACAGAGTGAAACCTCAAAATGAAACTGGTTACTGCCAACGAATGGTTTAACCTAGAAGAATGAAATTAGGCGAGCCAAGTGGGATTGTGTACTGATCATTACCTGAAAGTTTCATCAAGATTGGGTGAAAAAGTGTGTGCTGAGATTTCAGGCAACTCGTAGTTTTTTGGAAGCTTGGCAGGCCCTTTCCATGAAAGTGATTCTCGCCCGTCTCTGCTTAGGGCTACATCAACAGCAAACAAACCATAAAGATAGAACTTGAAACTGCTTTATTGTGTCAAGTTTCAAAGAGCTAGCACAAACCGTGTTTGATTTAGAGTTCCAAATACATGTATCCCTATAGGAGAAAACAGAGTGAAACCTCAAAATGAAGCTGGTTACTTCCAACGAACGGTTTAACCTAGAAGAACGAAATTTGGCGAGCCAAGTGGGATTGGTGTACTGATCATTACCTGAAAGTTTCATCAAGATTGGGTGAAAAAGTGTGTGCTGAGATTTCAGGCAACTCGTAGTTTTTTGGAAGCTTGGCAGGCCCTTTCCATGAAAGTGATTCTCGCCAGTCTCTGCTTAGGGATACATGAACAGCAACCAAACCATAGAGATAGAACTTGAAACTGCTTTATTGTGTCAAGTTTCAAAGAGCTAGCACAAACCGTGTTTGATTTAAAGTTCCAAATACATGTATCCCTATAGGAGAAAACAGAGTGAAACCTCAAAATGAAACCGGTTACTGCCAACGAACGGTTTAACCTAGAAGAACGAAATTTGGCGAGCCAAGTGGGATTGGTGTACTGATCATTACCTGAAAGTTTCATCAAGATTGGGTGAAAAAGTGTGTGCTGAGATTTCAGGCAACTCGTAGTTTTTTGGAAGCTTGGCAGGCCCTTTCCATGAAAGTGATTCTCGCCAGTCTCTGCTTAGGGCTACATCAACAGCAAACAAACCATAGAGATAGAACTTGAAACTGCTTTATTGTGTCAAGTTTCAAAGAGCTAGCACAAACCGTGTTTGATTTAGAGTTCCAAATACATGTATCCCTATAGGAGAAAACAGAGTGAAACCTCAAAATGAAGCCGGTTACTTCCAACGAACGGTTTAACCTAGAAGAACGAAATTTGGCGAGCCAAGTGGGATTGGTGTACTGATCATTACCTGAAATTTTCATCAAGATTGGGTGAAAAAGTGTGTGCTGAGATTTCAGGAAACTCGTAGTTTTTTGGAAGCTTGGCAGGCCCTTTCCATGAAAGTGATTCTCGCCAGTCTCTGCTTAGGGCTACATCAACAGCAAACAAACCATAGAGATAGAACTTGAAACTGCTTTATTGTGTCAAGTTTCAAAGAGCTAGCACAAACCGTGTTTGATTTAGAGTTCCAAATACATGTATCCCTATAGGAGAAAACAGAGTGAAACCTCAAAATGAAACAGGTTACTGCCAACGAACGGTTTAAACTAGAAGAACGAAATTTGGCGAGCCAAGTGGGATTGGTGTACTGATCATTACCTGAAAGTTTCATCAAGATTGGGTGAAAAAGTGTGTGCTGAGATTTCAGGCAACTCGTAGTTTTTTGGAAGCTTGGCAGGCCCTTTCCATGAAAGTGATTCTCGCCAGTCTCTGATTAGGGCTACATCAACAGCAAACAAACCATAGAGATAGAACTTGAAACTGCTTTATTGTGTCAAGTTTCAAAGAGCTAGCACAAACCGTGTTTGATTTAGAGTTCCAAATACATGTATCCCTATAGGAGAAAACAGAGTGAAACCTCAAAATGAAACAGGTTACTGCCAACGAACGGTTTAACCTAGAAGAACGAAATTTTTCGAGCCAAGTGGGATTGGTGTACTGATCATTACCTGAAAGTTTCATCAAGATTGGGTGAAAAAGGGTGTGCTGAGATTTCGGGCAACTCATAGTTTTTTGGAAGCTTGGCAGGCCCTTTCCATGAAAGTGATTCTCGCCAGTCTCTGCTTAGGGCTACATCAACAGCAAACAAACCATAGAGATAGAACTTGAAACTGTTTTATTGTGTCAAGTTTCAAAGAGCTAGCACAAACCGTGTTTTATTTAGAGTTCCAAATACATGTATCCCTATAGGAGAAACCAGAGTGAAACCTCAAAATGAAACCGGTTACTGCCAACGAAGGGTTTAACCTAGAAGAATGAAATTTGGCGAGCCAAATGGGATTGGTGTACTGATCATTACCTGAAAGTTTCATCAAGATTGGGTGAAAAAGGGTGTGCTGAGATTTCAGGCAACTCGTAGTTTTTTGGAAGCTTGGCAGGCCCTTTCCATGAAAGTGATTCTCACCAGTCTCTGCTTAGGGCTACATCAACAGCAAACAATCCATAGAGATAGAACTTGAAACTGCTTTATTGTGTGAAGTTTCAAAGAGCTAGCACAAACCGTGTTTGATTTAGAGTTCCAAATACATGTATCCCTATAGGAGAAAACAGAGTGAAACCTCAAAATGGAACCGGTTACTGCCAACGAACGGTTTAACCTAGAAGAACGAAATTTGGCGAGCCAAGTCGGACTGGTGTACTGATCATTACCTGAAAGTTTCATCAAGATTGGGTTAAAAAGGGTGTGCTTAGATTTCGGGCAACTCGTAGTTTTTTGGAAGCTTGGCAGGCTCTTTCCATGAAAGTGATTCTCGCCAGTCTCTGCTTAGGGCTACATCAACAGCAAACAAACCATAGAGATAGAACTTGAAACTGCTTTATTGTGTCAAGTTTCAAAGAGCTAGCACAAACCGTGTTTGATTTAGAGTTCCAAATACATGTATCCCTATAGGAGAAAACAGAGTGAAACCTCAAAATGAAACCGGTTACTGCCAACGAACGGTTTAACCTAGAAGAACGAAATTTGGCGAGCCAAGTGGGATTGGTGTACTGATCATTACCTGAAAGTTTCATCAAGATTGGGTGAAAAATGTGTGCTGAGATTTCAGGCAACTCGTAGTTTTTTGGAAGCTTGGCAGGCCCTTTCCATGAAAGTGATTCTCGCCAGTCTCTGCGTAGGGCTACATCAACAGCAAACAAACCATAGAGATAGAACTTGAAACTGCTTTATTGTGTCAAGTTTCAAAGAGCTAGCACAAACCGTGTTTGATTTAGAGTTCCAAATACATGTATCCCTATAGGAGAAAACAGAGTGAAACCTCAAAATGAAACCGGTTACTGCCAACGAACCGTTTAACCTAGAAGAACGAAATTTGGCGAGAAATGTGGGATTGGTGTACTGATCATTACCTGAAAGTTTCATCAAGATTGGGTTAAAAAGGGTGTGCTGAGATTTCGGGCAACTCGTAGTTTTTTCGAAGCTTGGCAGGCCCTTTCCATGAAAGTGATTCTCGCCAGTCTCTGCTTAGGGCTACATCAACAGCAAACAAACCATAGAGATAGAACTTGAAACTGCTTTATTGTGTCAAGTTTCAAAGAGCTAGCACAAACCGTGTTTGATTTAGAGTTCCAAATACATGTATCCCTATAGGAGAAAACAGAGTGAAACCTCAAAATGAAACAGGTTACTGCCAACGAACGGTTTAACCTAGAAGAACGAAATTTGGCGAGCCAAGTGGGAATGGTGTACTGATCATTACCTGAAAGTTTCATCAAGATTGGGTGAAAAAGGGTGTGCTGAGATTTCGGGCAACTCATAGTTTTTTGGAAGCTTGGCAGGCCCTTTCCATGAAAGTGATTCTCGCCAGTCTCTGCTTAGGGCGACATCAATAGCAAACAAACCATAGAGATAGAACTTGAAACTGCTTTATTGTGTCAAGTTTCAAAGAGCTAGCACAAACCATGTTTTATTTAGAGTTCCAAATACATGTATCCCTATAGGAGAAACCAGAGTGAAACCTCAAAATGAAACCGGTTACTGCCAACGAAGGGTTTAACCTAGAAGAACGAAATTTGGCGAGCCAAGTGGGATTGGTGTACTGATCATTACCTGAAAGTTTCATCAAGATTGGGTGAAAAAGGGTGTGCTGAGATTTCAGGCAACTCGTAGTTTTTTGGAAGCTTGGCAGGCCCTTTCCATGAGAGTGATTCTCACCAGTCTCTGCTTAGGGCTACATCAACAGCAAACAAACCATAGAGATAGAACTTGAAACTGCTTTATTGTGTCAAGTTTCAAAGAGCTAGCACAAACCGTGTTTGATTTAGAGTTCCAAATACATGTATCCCTATAGGAGAAAACAGAGTGAAACCTCAAAATGAAGCCGGTTACTTCCAACGAACGGTTTAACCTAGAAGAACGAAATTTGGCGAGCCAAGTGGGATTGGTGTACTGATCATTACCTGAAATTTTCATCAAGATTGGGTGAAAAAGTGTGTGCTGAGATTTCAGGAAACTCGTAGTTTTTTGGAAGCTTGGCAGGCCCTTTCCATGAAAGTGATTCTCGCCAGTCTCTGCTTAGGGCTACATCAACAGCAAACAAACCATAGAGATAGAACTTGAAACTGCTTTATTGTGTCAAGTTTCAAAGAGCTAGCACAAACCGTGTTTGATTTAGAGTTCCAAATACATGTATCCCTATAGGAGAAAACAGAGTGAAACCTCAAAATGAAACAGGTTACTGCCAACGAACGGTTTAAACTAGAAGAACGAAATTTGGTGAGCCAAGTGGGATTGGTGTACTGATCATTACCTGAAAGTTTCATCAAGATTGGGTGAAAAAGTGTGTGCTGAGATTTCAGGCAACTTGTAGTTTTTTGGAAGCTTGGCAGGCCCTTTCCATGAAAGTGATTCTCGCCAGTCTCTGCTTAGGGCTACATCAACAGCAAACAAACCATAGAGATAGAACTTGAAACTGCTTTATTGTGTCAAGTTTCAAAGAGCTAGCACAAACCGTGTTTGATTTAGAGTTCCAAATACATGTATCCCTATAGGAGAAAACAGAGTGAAACCTCAAAATGAAACAGGTTACTGCCAACTAACGGTTTCACGTAGAAGAACGAAATTTTTCGAGCCAAGTGGGATTGGTGTACTGATCATTACCTGAAAGTTTCATCAAGATTGGGTGAAAAAGGGTGTGCTGAGATTTCGGGCAACTCATAGTTTTTTGGAAGCTTGGCAGGCCCTTTCCATGAAAGTGATCCTCGCCAGTCTCTGCTTAGGGCTACATCAACAGCAAACAAACCATAGAGATAGAACTTGAAACTGCTTTATTGTGTCAAGTTTCAAAGAGCTAGCACAAACCGTGTTTTATTTAGAGTTCCAAATACATGTATCCCTATAGGAGAAACCAGAGTGAAACCTCAAAATGAAACCGGTTACTGCCAACGAAGGGTTTAACCTAGAAGAACCAAATTTGGCGAGCCAAGTGGGATTGGTGTACTGATCATTACCTGAAAGTTTCATCAAGATTGGGTGAAAAAGTGTGTGCTGAGATTTCAGGCAACTCGTAGTTTTTTGGAAGCTTGGCAGGCCCTTTCCATGAGAGTGATTCTCGCCAGTCTCTGCTTAGGGCTACATCAACAGCAAACAAACCATAGAGATAGAACTTGAAACTGCTTTATTGTGTCAAGTTTCAAAGAGATAGCACAAACCGTGTTTGAATTAGGGTTCCAAATACATGTATCCCTATAGGAGAAAACAGAGTGAAACCTCAAAATGAAACAGGTTACTGCCAACGAACGGTTTAACCTAGAAGAACGAAATTTGGCGAGCCAAGTGGGATTGGTGTACTGATCATTACCTGAAAGTTTCATCAAGATTGGGTGAAAAAGGGTGTGCTGAGATTTCAGGAAACTCGTAGTTTTTTGGAAGCTTGGCAGGCTCTTTCCATGAGAGTGATTCTCGCCAGTCTCTGCTTAGGGCTACATCAACAGCAAACAAACCATAGAGATAGAACTTGAAACTTCTTTATTGTGTCAAGTTTCAAAGAGCTAGCACAAACCGTGTTTGATTTAGAGTTCCAAATACATGTATCCCTATAGGAGAAAACAGAGTGAAACCTCAAAATGAAACCGGTTACTGCCAACGAACGGTTTAACCTAGAAGAACGAAATTTGGCGAGCCAAGTGGGATTGGTGTACTGATCATTACCTGAAAGTTTCATCAAGATTGGGTGAAAAAGGGTGTGCTGAGATTTCAGGAAACTCGTAGTTTTTTGGAAGCTTGGCAGGCCCTTTCCATGAAAGTGATTCTCACCAGTCTCTGCTTAGGGCTACATCAACAGCAAACAAACCATAGAGATAGAACTTGAAAGTGCTTTATTGTGTGAAGTTTCAAAGAGCTAGCACTAACCGTGTTTGATTTAGAGTTCCAAATACATGTATCCCTATAGGAGAAAACAGAGTGAAACCTCAAAATGGAACCGGTTACTGCCAACGAACGGTTTAACCTAGAAGAACGAAATTTGGCGAGCCAAGTGGGATTGGTGTACTGATCATTACCTGAAAGTTTCATCAAGATTGGGTGAAAAAGGGTGTGCTGAGATTTCAGGAAACTCGTAGTTTTTTGGAAGCTTGGCAGGCTCTTTCCATGAAAGTGATTCTCGCCAGTCTCTGCTTAGGGCTACATCAACAGCAAACAAACCATAGAGATAGAACTTGAAACTGCTTTATTGTGTCAAGTTTCAAAGAGCTAGCACAAACCGTGTTTGATTTAGAGTTCCAAATACATGTATCCCTATAGGAGAAAACAGAGTGAAACCTCAAAATGAAACCAGTTACTGCCAACGAACAGTTTAACCTAGAAGAACGAAATTTGGCGATCCAAGTGGGATTGGTGTACTGATCATTACCTGAAAGTTTCATCAAGATTGGGTGAAAAATGTGTGCTGAGATTTCAGGCAACTCGTAGTTTTTTGGAAGCTTGGCAGGCCCTTTCCATGAAAGTGATTCTCGCCAGTCTCTGCGTAGGGCTACATCAACAGCAAACAAACCATAGAGATAGAACTTGAAACTGCTTTATTGTGTCAAGTTTCAAAGAGCTAGCACAAACCGTGTTTGATTTAGAGTTCCAAATACATGTATCCCTATAGGAGAAAACAGAGTGAAACCTCAAATGAAACCGGTTACTGCCAACGAACCGTTTAACCTAGAAGAATGAAATTTGGCGAGAAAAGTGGGATTGGTGTACTGATCATTACCTGAAAGTTTCATCAAGATTGGGTTAAAAAGGGTGTGCTGAGATTTCGGGCAACTCGTAGTTTTTTCGAAGCTTGGCAGGCCCTTTCCATGAAAGTGATTCTCGCCAGTCTCTGCTTAGGGCTACATCAACAGCAAACAAACCATAGAGATAGAACTTGAAACTGCTTTATTGTGTCAAGTTTCAAAGAGCTAGCACAAACCGTGTTTGATTTAGAGTTCCAAATACATGTATCCCTATAGGAGAAAACAGAGTGAAACCTCAAAATGAAACAGGTTACTGCCAACGAACGGTTTAACCTAGAAGAACGAAATTTGGCGAGCCAAGTGGGAATGGTGTACTGATCATTACCTGAAAGTTTCATCAAGATTGGGTGAAAAAGGGTGTGCTGAGATTTCGGGCAACTTATAGTTTTTTGGAAGCTTGGCAGGCCCTTTCCATGAAAGTGATTCTCGCCAGTCTCTGCTTAGGGCGACATCAACAGCAAACAAACCATAGAGATAGAACTTGAAACTGCTTTATTGTGTCAAGTTTCAAAGAGCTAGCACAAACCGTGTTTTATTTAGAGTTCCAAATACATGTATCCCTATAGGAGAAACCAGAGTGAAACCTCAAAATGAAACCGGTTACTGCCAACGAAGGGTTTAACCTAGAAGAACGAAATTTGGCGAGCCAAGTGGGATTGGTGTACTGATCATTACCTGAAAGTTTCATCAAGATTGGGTGAAAAAGGGTGTGCTGAGATTTCAGGCAACTCGTAGTTTTTTGGAAGCTTGGCAGGCCCTTTCCATGAGAGTGATTCTCGCCAGTCTCTGCTTAGGGCTACATGAACAGCAAACAAAACATAGAGATAGAACTTGAAACTGCTTTATTGTGTCAAGTTTCAAAGAGCTAGCACAAACCGTGTTTGATTTAGAGTTCCAAATACATGTATCCCTATAGGAGAAAACAGAGTGAAACCTCAAAATGAAACCGGTTACTGCCAACGAACGGTTTAACCTAGAAGAACGAAATTTGGCGAGCCAAGTGGGATTGGTGTACTGATCCTTACCTGAAAGTTTCATCAAGATTGGGTGAAAAATGTGTGCCGAGATTTCAGGCAACTCGTAGTTTTTTGGAAGCTTGGCAAGCCCTTTCAATGAAAGTGATTCTCGCCAGTCTCTGCTTAGGGCTACATCAACAGCAAACAAAACATAGAGATAGAACTTGAAACTGCTTTATTGTGTCAAGTTTCAAAGAGCTAGCACAAACCGTGTTTGATTTAGAGTTCCAAATACATGTATCCCTATAGGAGAAAACAGAGTGAAACCTCAAAATGAAGCCGGTTACTTCCAACGAACGGTTTAACCTAGAAGAACGAAATTTGGCGAGCCAAGTGGGATTGGTGTACTGATCATTACCTGAAATTTTCATCAAGATTGGGTGAAAAAGTGTGTGCTGAGATTTCAGGAAACTCGTAGTTTTTTGGAAGCTTGGCAGGCCCTTTCCATGAAAGTGATTCTCGCCAGTCTCTGCTTAGGGCTACATCAACAGCAAACAAACCATAGAGATAGAACTTGAAACTGCTTTATTGTGTCAAGTTTCAAAGAGCTAGCACAAACCGTGTTTGATTTAGAGTTCCAAATACATGTATCCCTATAGGAGAAAACAGAGTGAAACCTCAAAATGAAACAGGTTACTGCCAACGAACGGTTTAAACTAGAAGAACGAAATTTGGCGAGCCAAGTGGGATTGGTGTACTGATCATTACCTGAAAGTTTCATCAAGATTGGGTGAAAAAGTGTGTGCTGAGATTTCAGGCAACTTGTAGTTTTTTGGAAGCTTGGCAGGCCCTTTCCATGAAAGTGATTCTCGCCAGTCTCTGCTTAGGGCTACATCAACAGCAAACAAACCATAGAGATAGAACTTGAAACTGCTTTATTGTGTCAAGTTTCAAAGAGCTAGCACAAACCGTGTTTGATTTAGAGTTCCAAATACATGTATCCCTATAGGAGAAAACAGAGTGAAACCTCAAAATGAAACAGGTTACTGCCAACTAACGGTTTCACGTAGAAGAACGAAATTTTTCGAGCCAAGTGGGATTGGTGTACTGATCATTACCTGAAAGTTTCATCAAGATTGGGTGAAAAAGGGTGTGCTGAGATTTCGGGCAACTCATAGTTTTTTGGAAGCTTGGCAGGCCCTTTCCATGAAAGTGATTCTCGCCAGTCTCTGCTTAGGGCTACATCAACAGCAAACAAACCATAGAGATAGAACTTGAAACTGCTTTATTGTGTCAAGTTTCAAAGAGCTAGCACAAACCGTGTTTTATTTAGAGTTCCAAATACATGTATCCCTATAGGAGAAACCAGAGTGAAACCTCAAAATGAAACCGGTTACTGCCAACGAAGGGTTTAACCTAGAAGAACGAAATTTGGCGAGCCAAGTGGGATTGGTGTACTGATCATTACCTGAAAGTTTCATCAAGATTGGGTGAAAAAGTGTGTGCTGAGATTTCAGGCAACTCGTAGTTTTTTGGAAGCTTGGCAGGCCCTTTCCATGAGAGTGATTCTCGCCAGTCTCTGCTTAGGGCTACATCAACAGCAAACAAACCATAGAGATAGAACTTGAAACTGCTTTATTGTGTCAAGTTTCAAAGAGATAGCACAAACCGTGTTTGAATTAGGGTTCCAAATACATGTATCCCTATAGGAGAAAACAGAGTGAAACCTCAAAATGAAACAGGTTACTGCCAACGAACGGTTTAACCTAGAAGAACGAAATTTGGCGAGCCAAGTGGGATTGGTGTACTGATCATTACCTGAAAGTTTCATCAAGATTGGGTGAAAAAGGGTGTGCTGAGATTTCAGGAAACTCGTAGTTTTTTGGAAGCTTGGCAGGCTCTTTCCATGAGAGTGATTCTCGCCAGTCTCTGCTTAGGGCTACATCAACAGCAAACAAACCATAGAGATAGAACTTGAAACTTCTTTATTGTGTCAAGTTTCAAAGAGCTAGCACAAACCGTGTTTGATTTAGAGTTCCAAATACATGTATCCCTATAGGAGAAAACAGAGTGAAACCTCAAAATGAAACCGGTTACTGCCAACGAACGGTTCAACCTAGAAGAACGAAATTTGGCGAGCCAAGTGGGATTGGTGTACTGATCATTACCTGAAAGTTTCATCAAGATTGGGTGAAAAAGGGTGTGCTGAGATTTCAGGCAACTCGTAGTTTTTTGGAAGCTTGGCAGGCCCTTTCCATGAAAGTGATTCTCACCAGTCTCTGCTTAGGGCTACATCAACAGCAAACAAACCATAGAGATAGAACTTGAAAGTGCTTTATTGTGTGAAGTTTCAAAGAGCTAGCACTAACCGTGTTTGATTTAGAGTTCCAAATACATGTATCCCTATAGGAGAAAACAGAGTGAAACCTCAAAATGGAACCGGTTACTGCCAACGAACGGTTTAACCTAGAAGAACGAAATTTGGCGAGCCAAGTCGGACTGGTGTACTGATCATTACCTGAAAGTTTCATCAAGATTGGGTTAAAAAGGGTGTGCTTAGATTTCGGGCAACTCGTACTTTTTGGAAGCTTGGCAGGCTCTTTCCATGAAAGTGATTCTCGCCAGTCTCTGCTTAGGGCTACATCAACAGCAAACAAACCATAGAGATAGAACTTGAAACTGCTTTATTGTGTCAAGTTTCAAAGAGCTAGCACAAACCGTGTTTGATTTAGAGTTCCAAATACATGTATCCCTATAGGAGAAAACAGAGTGAAACCTCAAAATGAAACCGGTTACTGCCAACGAACAGTTTAACCTAGAAGAACGAAATTTGGCGAGCCAAGTGGGATTGGTGTACTGATCATTACCTGAAAGTTTCATCAAGATTGGGTGAAAAATGTGTGCTGAGATTTCAGGCAACTCGTAGTTTTTTGGAAGCTTGGCAGGCCCTTTCCATGAAAGTGATTCTCGCCAGTCTCTGCGTAGGGCTACATCAACAGCAAACAAACCATAGAGATAGAACTTGAAACTGCTTTATTGTGTCAAGTTTCAAAGAGCTAGCACAAACCGTGTTTGATTTAGAGTTCCAAATACATGTATCCCTATAGGAGAAAACAGAGTGAAACCTCAAAATGAAACCGGTTACTGCCAACGAACCGTTTAACCTAGAAGAACGAAATTTGGCGAGAAAAGTGGGATTGGTGTACTGATCATTACCTGAAAGTTTCATCAAGATTGGGTTAAAAAGGGTGTGCTGAGATTTCGGGCAACTCGTAGTTTTTTCGAAGCTTGGCAGGCCCTTTCCATGAAAGTGATTCTCGCCAGTCTCTGCTTAGGGCTACATCAACAGCAAACAAACCATAGAGATAGAACTTGAAACTGCTTTATTGTGTCAAGTTTCAAAGAGCTAGCACAAACCGTGTTTGATTTAGAGTTCCAAATACATGTATCCCTATAGGAGAAAACAGAGTGAAACCTCAAAATGAAACAGGTTACTGCCAACGAACGGTTTAACCTAGAAGAACGAAATTTGGCGAACCAAGTGGGAATGGTGTACTGATCATTACCTGAAAGTTTCATCAAGATTGGGTGAAAAAGGGTGTGCTGAGATTTCGGGCAACTCATAGTTTTTTGGAAGCTTGGCAGGCCCTTTCCATGAAAGTGATTCTCGCCAGTCTCTATTTAGGGCGACATCAACAGCAAACAAACCATAGAGATAGAACTTGAAACTGCTTTATTGTGTCAAGTTTCAAAGAGCTAGCACAAACCGTGTTTTATTTAGAGTTCCAAATACATGTATCCCTATAGGAGAAACCAGAGTGAAACCTCAAAATGAAACCGGTTACTGCCAACGAACGGTTTAACCTAGAAGAACGAAATTTGGCGAGCCAAGTGGGATTGGTGTACTGATCATTACCTGAAAGTTTCATCAAGATTGGGTGAAAAAGGGTGTGCTGAGATTTCAGGCAACTCGTAGTTTTTTGGAAGCTTGGCAGGCCCTTTCCATGAGAGTGATTCTCGCCAGTCTCTGCTTAGGGCTACATCAACAGCAAACAAACCATAGAGATAGAACTTGAAACTGCTTTATTGTGTCAAGTTTCAAAGAGCTAGCACAAACCGTGTTTGATTTAGAGTTCCAAATACATGTATGCCTATAGGAGAAAACAGAGTGAAACCTCAAAATGAAACTGGTTACTGCCAACGAATGGTTTAACCTAGAAGAATGAAATTAGGCGAGCCAAGTGGGATTGTGTACTGATCATTACCTGAAAGTTTCATCAAGATTGGGTGAAAAAGTGTGTGCTGAGATTTCAGGCAACTCGTAGTTTTTTGGAAGCTTGGCAGGCCCTTTCCATGAAAGTGATTCTCGCCAGTCTCTGCTTAGGGCTACATCAACAGCAAACAAACCATAAAGATAGAACTTGAAACTGCTTTATTGTGTCAAGTTTCAAAGAGCTAGCACAAACCGTGTTTGATTTAGAGTTCCAAATACATGTATCCCTATAGGAGAAAACAGAGTGAAACCTCAAAATGAAGCCGGTTACTTCCAACGAACGGTTTAACCTAGAAGAACGAAATTTGGCGAGCCAAGTGGGATTGGTGTACTGATCATTACCTGAAAGTTTCATCAAGATTGGGTGAAAAAGTGTGTGCTGAGATTTCAGGCAACTCGTAGTTTTTTGGAAGCTTGGCAGGCCCTTTCCATGAAAGTGATTCTCGCCAGTCTCTGCTTAGGGATACATGAACAGCAACCAAACCATAGAGATAGAACTTGAAACTGCTTTATTGTGTCAAGTTTCAAAGAGCTAGCACAAACCGTGTTTGATTTAGAGTTCCAAATACATGTATCCCTATAGGAGAAAACAGAGTGAAACCTCAAAATGAAACCGGTTACTGCCAACGAACGCTTTAACCTAGAAGAACGAAATTTGGCGAGCCAAGTGGGATTGGTGTACTGATCCTTACCTGAAAGTTTCATCAAGATTGGGTGAAAAATGTGTGCCGAGATTTCAGGCAACTCGTAGTTTTTTGGAAGCTTGGCAAGCCCTTTCCATGAAAGTGATTCTCGCCAGTCTCTGCTTAGGGCTACATCAACAGCAAACAAACCATAGAAATAGAACTTGAAACTGCTTTATTGTGTCAAGTTTCAAAGAGCTAGCACAAACCGTGTTTGATTTAGAGTTCCAAATACAAGTATCCCTATAGGAGAAAACAGAGTGAAACCTCAAAATGAAACCGGTAACTTCCAACGAAAGGTTTAACCTAGAAGAACGAAATTTGGCGAGCCAAGTGGGATTGGTATACTGATCATTACCTGAAAGTTTCATCAAGATTGGGTGAAAAAGGGTGTGCTGAGATTTCGGGCAACTCGTAGTTTTTTCGAAGCGTGGCAGGCCCTTTCCATGAAAGTGATTCTCGCCAGTCTCTGCTTAGGGCTACATCAACAGCAAACAAACCATAGAGATAGAACTTGAAACTGCTTTATTGTGTCAAGTTTCAAAGAGCTAGCACAAACCGTGTTTGATTTAGAGTTCCAAATACATGTATCCCTATAGGAGAAAACAGAGTGAAACCTCAAAATGAAACCGGTTACTGCCAACGAACGGTTTAACCGAGAAGAACGAAATTTGGCGAGCCAAGTGGGATTGGTGTACTGATCATTACCTGAAAGTTTCATCAAGATTGGGTGAAAAAGTGTGTGCTGAAATTTCGGGCAACTCGTAGTTTTTTGGAAGCTTGGCAGGCCCTTTCCATGAAAGTGATTCTCGCCAGTCTCTGCTTAGGGCTACATCAACAGCAAACAAACCATAGAGATAGAACTTGAAACTGCTTTATTGTGTCAAGTTTCAAAGAGCTAGCACAAACCGTGTTTGATTTAGAGTTCCAAATACATGTATCCCTATAGGAGAAAACAGAATGAAACCTCAAAATAAAACCGGTTACTGCCAACGAACGGTTTAACCTAGAAGAACGAAATTTGGCGAGCCAAGTCGGATTGGTGTGCTGATCGTTACCTGAAAGTTTCATCAAGATTGGGTGAAAAATGTGTGCTGAGATTTCAGGCAACTCGTAGTTTTTTGGAAGCTTGGCAGGCCCTTTCCATGAAAGTGATTCTCGCCAGTCTCTGCTTAGGGCTACATCAACAGCAAACAAACCATAGAGATAGAACTTGAAACTGCTTTATTGTGTCAAGTTTCAAAGAGCTAGCACAAACCGTGTTTGATTTAGAGTTCCAAATACATGTATCCCTATAGGAGAAAACAGAGTGAAACCTCAAAATGAAGCCGGTTACTTCCAACGAACGGTTTAACCTAGAAGAACGAAATTTGGCGAGCCAAGTGGGATTGGTGTACTGATCATTACCTGAAAGTTTCATCAAGATTGGGTGAAAAATGTGTGCTGAGATTTCAGGCAACTCGTAGTTTTTTGGAAGCTTGGCAGGCCCTTTCCATGAAAGTGATTCTCGCCAGTCTCTGCGTAGGGCTACATCAACAGCAAACAAACCATAGAGATAGAACTTGAAACTGCTTTATTGTGTCAAGTTTCAAAGAGCTAGCACAAACCGTGTTTGATTTAGAGTTCCAAATACATGTATCCCTATAGGAGAAAACAGAGTGAAACCTCAAAATGAAACCGGTTACTGCCAACGAACCGTTTAACCTAGAAGAACGAAATTTGGCGAGAAAAGTGGGATTGGTGTACTGATCATTACCTGAAAGTTTCATCAAGATTGGGTTAAAAAGGGTGTGCTGAGATTTCGGGCAACTCGTAGTTTTTTCGAAGCTTGGCAGGCCCTTTCCATGAAAGTGATTCTCGCCAGTCTCTGCTTAGGGCTACATCAACAGCAAACAAACCATAGAGATAGAACTTGAAACTGCTTTATTGTGTCAAGTTTCAAAGAGCTAGCACAAACCGTGTTTGATTTAGAGTTCCAAATACATGTATCCCTATAGGAGAAAACAGAGTGAAACCTCAAAATGAAACAGGTTACTGCCAACGAACGGTTTAACCTAGAAGAACGAAATTTGGCGAACCAAGTGGGAATGGTGTACTGATCATTACCTGAAAGTTTCATCAAGATTGGGTGAAAAAGGGTGTGCTGAGATTTCGGGCAACTCATAGTTTTTTGGAAGCTTGGCAGGCCCTTTCCATGAAAGTGATTCTCGCCAGTCTCTATTTAGGGCGACATCAACAGCAAACAAACCATAGAGATAGAACTTGAAACTGCTTTATTGTGTCAAGTTTCAAAGAGCTAGCACAAACCGTGTTTTATTTAGAGTTCCAAATACATGTATCCCTATAGGAGAAACCAGAGTGAAACCTCAAAATGAAACCGGTTACTGCCAACGAACGGTTTAACCTAGAAGAACGAAATTTGGCGAGCCAAGTGGGATTGGTGTACTGATCATTACCTGAAAGTTTCATCAAGATTGGGTGAAAAAGGGTGTGCTGAGATTTCAGGCAACTCGTAGTTTTTTGGAAGCTTGGCAGGCCCTTTCCATGAGAGTGATTCTCGCCAGTCTCTGCTTAGGGCTACATCAACAGCAAACAAACCATAGAGATAGAACTTGAAACTGCTTTATTGTGTCAAGTTTCAAAGAGCTAGCACAAACCGTGTTTGATTTAGAGTTCCAAATACATGTATGCCTATAGGAGAAAACAGAGTGAAACCTCAAAATGAAACTGGTTACTGCCAACGAATGGTTTAACCTAGAAGAATGAAATTAGGCGAGCCAAGTGGGATTGTGTACTGATCATTACCTGAAAGTTTCATCAAGATTGGGTGAAAAAGTGTGTGCTGAGATTTCAGGCAACTCGTAGTTTTTTGGAAGCTTGGCAGGCCCTTTCCATGAAAGTGATTCTCGCCAGTCTCTGCTTAGGGCTACATCAACAGCAAACAAACCATAAAGATAGAACTTGAAACTGCTTTATTGTGTCAAGTTTCAAAGAGCTAGCACAAACCGTGTTTGATTTAGAGTTCCAAATACATGTATCCCTATAGGAGAAAACAGAGTGAAACCTCAAAATGAAGCCGGTTACTTCCAACGAACGGTTTAACCTAGAAGAACGAAATTTGGCGAGCCAAGTGGGATTGGTGTACTGATCATTACCTGAAAGTTTCATCAAGATTGGGTGAAAAAGTGTGTGCTGAGATTTCAGGCAACTCGTAGTTTTTTGGAAGCTTGGCAGGCCCTTTCCATGAAAGTGATTCTCGCCAGTCTCTGCTTAGGGATACATGAACAGCAACCAAACCATAGAGATAGAACTTGAAACTGCTTTATTGTGTCAAGTTTCAAAGAGCTAGCACAAACCGTGTTTGATTTAGAGTTCCAAATACATGTATCCCTATAGGAGAAAACAGAGTGAAACCTCAAAATGAAACCGGTTACTGCCAACGAACGCTTTAACCTAGAAGAACGAAATTTGGCGAGCCAAGTGGGATTGGTGTACTGATCCTTACCTGAAAGTTTCATCAAGATTGGGTGAAAAATGTGTGCCGAGATTTCAGGCAACTCGTAGTTTTTTGGAAGCTTGGCAAGCCCTTTCCATGAAAGTGATTCTCGCCAGTCTCTGCTTAGGGCTACATCAACAGCAAACAAACCATAGAAATAGAACTTGAAACTGCTTTATTGTGTCAAGTTTCAAAGAGCTAGCACAAACCGTGTTTGATTTAGAGTTCCAAATACAAGTATCCCTATAGGAGAAAACAGAGTGAAACCTCAAAATGAAACCGGTAACTTCCAACGAAAGGTTTAACCTAGAAGAACGAAATTTGGCGAGCCAAGTGGGATTGGTATACTGATCATTACCTGAAAGTTTCATCAAGATTGGGTGAAAAAGGGTGTGCTGAGATTTCGGGCAACTCGTAGTTTTTTCGAAGCGTGGCAGGCCCTTTCCATGAAAGTGATTCTCGCCAGTCTCTGCTTAGGGCTACATCAACAGCAAACAAACCATAGAGATAGAACTTGAAACTGCTTTATTGTGTCAAGTTTCAAAGAGCTAGCACAAACCGTGTTTGATTTAGAGTTCCAAATACATGTATCCCTATAGGAGAAAACAGAGTGAAACCTCAAAATGAAACCGGTTACTGCCAACGAACGGTTTAACCGAGAAGAACGAAATTTGGCGAGCCAAGTGGGATTGGTGTACTGATCATTACCTGAAAGTTTCATCAAGATTGGGTGAAAAAGTGTGTGCTGAAATTTCGGGCAACTCGTAGTTTTTTGGAAGCTTGGCAGGCCCTTTCCATGAAAGTGATTCTCGCCAGTCTCTGCTTAGGGCTACATCAACAGCAAACAAACCATAGAGATAGAACTTGAAACTGCTTTATTGTGTCAAGTTTCAAAGAGCTAGCACAAACCGTGTTTGATTTAGAGTTCCAAATACATGTATCCCTATAGGAGAAAACAGAATGAAACCTCAAAATAAAACCGGTTACTGCCAACGAACGGTTTAACCTAGAAGAACGAAATTTGGCGAGCCAAGTCGGATTGGTGTGCTGATCGTTACCTGAAAGTTTCATCAAGATTGGGTGAAAAATGTGTGCTGAGATTTCAGGCAACTCGTAGTTTTTTGGAAGCTTGGCAGGCCCTTTCCATGAAAGTGATTCTCGCCAGTCTCTGCTTAGGGCTACATCAACAGCAAACAAACCATAGAGATAGAACTTGAAACTGCTTTATTGTGTCAAGTTTCAAAGAGCTAGCACAAACCGTGTTTGATTTAGAGTTCCAAATACATGTATCCCTATAGGAGAAAACAGAGTGAAACCTCAAAATGAAGCCGGTTACTTCCAACGAACGGTTTAACCTAGAAGAACGAAATTTGGCGAGCCAAGTGGGATTGGTGTAGTGATCATTACCTGAAAGTTTCATCAAGATTGGGTGAAAAGGTGTGTGCTGAGATTTCAGGCAACTCGTAGTTTTTTGGAAGCTTGGCAGGCCCTTTCCATGAAAGTGATTCTCGCCAGTCTCTGCTTAGGGCTACATCAACAGCAAACAAACCATAGAAATAGAACTTGAAACTGCTTTATTGTGTCAAGTTTCAAAGAGCTAGCACAAACCGTGTTTGATTTACAGTTCCAAATACAAGTATCCCTATAGGAGAAAACAGAGTGAAACCTCAAAATGAAACCGGTAACTTCCAACGAACGGTTTAACCTAGAAGAACGAAATTTTTCGAGCCAAGTGGGATTGGTGTACTGATCATTACCTGAAAGTTTCATCAAGATTGGGTGAAAAAGGGTGTGCTGAGATTTCGGGCAACTCATAGTTTTTTGGAAGCTTGGCAGGCCCTTTCCATGAAAGTGATTCTCGCCAGTCTCTGCTTAGGGCTACATCAACAGCAAACAAACCATAGAGATAGAACTTGAAACTGCTTTATTGTGTCAAGTTTCAAAGAGCTAGCACAAACCGTGTTTGATTTAGAGTTCCAAATACATGTATCCCTATAGGAGAAAACAGAGTGAAACCTCAAAATGAAACAGGTTACTGCCAACGAACGGTTTAAACTAGAAGAACGAAATTTGGCGAGCCAAGTGGGATTGGTGTACTGATCATTACCTGAAAGTTTCATCAAGATTGGGTGAAAAAGTGTGTGCTGAGATTTCAGGCAACTCGTAGTTTTTTGGAAGCTTGGCAGGCCCTTTCCATGAAAGTGATTCTCGCCAGTCTCTGCTTAGGGCTACATCAACAGCAAACAAACCATAGAGATAGAACTTGAAACTGCTTTATTGTGTCAAGTTTCAAAGAGCTAGCACAAACCGTGTTTGATTTAGAGTTCCAAATACATGTATCCCTATAGGAGAAAACAGAGTGAAACCTCAAAATGAAACAGGTTACTGCCAACGAACGGTTTAACCTAGAAGAACGAAATTTTTCGAGCCAAGTGGGATTGGTGTACTGATCATTACCTGAAAGTTTCATCAAGATTGGGTGAAAAAGGGTGTGCTGAGATTTCGGGCAACTCATAGTTTTTTGGAAGCTTGGCAGGCCCTTTCCATGAAAGTGATTCTCGCCAGTCTCTGCTTAGGGCTACATCAACAGCAAACAAACCATAGAGATAGAACTTGAAACTGCTTTATTGTGTCAAGTTTCAAAGAGCTAGCACAAACCGTGTTTTATTTAGAGTTCCAAATACATGTATCCCTATAGGAGAAACCAGAGTGAAACCTCAAAATGAAACCGGTTACTGCCAACGAAGGGTTTAACCTAGAAGAACGAAATTTGGCGAGCCAAGTGGGATTGGTGTACTGATCATTACCTGAAAGTTTCATCAAGATTGGGTGAAAAAGGGTGTGCTGATATTTCAGGCAACTCGTAGTTTTTTGGAAGCTTGGCAGGCCCTTTCCATGAGAGTGATTCTCGCCAGTCTCTGCTTAGGGCTACATCAACAGCAAACAAACCATAGAGATAGAACTTGAAACTGCTTTATTGTGTCAAGTTTCAAAGAGCTAGCACAAACCGTGTTTGATTTAGAGTTCCAAATACATGTATCCCTATAAGAGAAAACAGAGTGAAACCTCAAAATGAAACTGGTTACTGCCAACGAATGGTTTAACCTAGAAGAATGAAATTTGGAGAGCCAAGTGGGATTGTGTACTGATCATTACCTGAAAGTTTCATCAAGATTGGGTGAAAAAGTGTGTGCTGAGATTTCAGGCAACTCGTAGTTTTTTGGAAGCTTGGCAGGCCCTTTCCATGAAAGTGATTCTCGCCCGTCTCTGCTTAGGGCTACATCAACAGCAAACAAACCATAAAGATAGAACTTGAAACTGCTTTATTGTGTCAAGTTTCAAAGAGCTAGCACAAACCGTGTTTGATTTAGAGTTCCAAATACATGTATCCCTATAGGAGAAAACAGAGTGAAAACTCAAAATGAAACCGGTTACTGCCAACGAACGGTTTAACCTAGAAGAACGAAATTTGGCGAGCCAAGTGGGATTGGTGTACTTATCATTACCTGAAAGTTTCATCAAGATTGGGTGAAAAAGGGTGTGCTGAGATTTCAGGCAACTCGTAGTTTTTTGGAAGCTTGGCAGGCCCTTTCCATGAATGTGATTCTCGCCAGTCTCTCCTTAGGGCTACATCAACAGCAAACAAATCATAGAGATAGAACTTGAAACTGCTTTATTGTGTCAAGTTTCAAAGAGCTAGCACAAACCGTGTTTGATTTAGAGTTCCAAATACATGTATCCCTATAGGAGAAACCAGAGTGAAACCTCAAAATGAAACCGGTTACTGCCAACTAACGGTTTAACCTAGAAGAATAAAATTTGGCGAGCCAAGTGGGATTGGGGTACTGATCATTACCTGAAAGTTTCATCAAGATTGGGTGAAAAAGTGTGTGCTGAGATTTCAGGCAACTTGTAGTTTTTTGGAAGCTTGGCAGGCCCTTTCCATGAAAGTGATTCTCGCCAGTCTCTGCTTTGGGCTACATCAACAGCAAACAAACCATAGAGATAGAACTTGAAACTGCTTTATTGTGTCAAGTTTTAAAGAGCTAGCACAAACCGTGTTTGATTTAGAGTTCCAAATACATGTATCCCTATAGGAGAAAAGAGTGAAACCTCAAAATGAAACCGGTTACTGCCAACGAACGGTTTCACCTAGAAGAACGAAATTGGCAAGCCAAGTGGGATTGGTGTACTGATCATTACCTGAAAGTTTCATCAAGATTGGGTGAAAAAGAGTGTGCTGAGATTTCAGGAAACTCGTAGTTTTTTGGAAGCTTGGCAGGCCCTTTCCATGAAAGTGATTCTCGCCAGTCTCTGCTTAGGGCTACATCAACAGCAAACAAACCATAGAGATAGAACTTGAAACTGCTTTATTGTGTCAAGTTTCAAAGAGCTAGCACAAACCGTGTTTTATTTAGAGTTCCAAATACATGTATCCCTATAGGAGAAAACAGAGTGAAACCTCAAAATGAAACCGGTTACTGCCAACGAACGGTTTAACCTAGAAGAACGAAATTTGGCGAGCCAAGTGGGATTGGTGTACTGATCATTACCTGAAAGTTTCATCAAGATTGGGTGAAAAAGGGTGTGCTGAGATTTCAGGCAACTCGTAGTTTTTTGGAAGCTTGGCAGGCCCTTTCCATGAGAGTGATTCTCGCCAGTCTCTGCTTAGGGCTACATCAACAGCAAACAAACCATAGAGATAGAACTTGAAACTGCTTTATTGTGTCAAGTTTCAAAGAGCTAGCACAAACCGTGTTTGATTTAGAGTTCCAAATACATGTATGCCTATAGGAGAAAACAGAGTGAAACCTCAAAATGAAACTGGTTACTGCCAACGAATGGTTTAACCTAGAAGAATGAAATTAGGCGAGCCAAGTGGGATTGTGTACTGATCATTACCTGAAAGTTTCATCAAGATTGGGTGAAAAAGTGTGTGCTGAGATTTCAGGCAACTCGTAGTTTTTTGGAAGCTTGGCAGGCCCTTTCCATGAAAGTGATTCTCGCCAGTCTCTGCTTAGGGCTACATCAACAGCAAACAAACCATAAAGATAGAACTTGAAACTGCTTTATTGTGTCAAGTTTCAAAGAGCTAGCACAAACCGTGTTTGATTTAGAGTTCCAAATACATGTATCCCTATAGGAGAAAACAGAGTGAAACCTCAAAATGAAGCCGGTTACTTCCAACGAACGGTTTAACCTAGAAGAACGAAATTTGGCGAGCCAAGTGGGATTGGTGTACTGATCATTACCTGAAAGTTTCATCAAGATTGGGTGAAAAAGTGTGTGCTGAGATTTCAGGCAACTCGTAGTTTTTTGGAAGCTTGGCAGGCCCTTTCCATGAAAGTGATTCTCGCCAGTCTCTGCTTAGGGATACATGAACAGCAACCAAACCATAGAGATAGAACTTGAAACTGCTTTATTGTGTCAAGTTTCAAAGAGCTAGCACAAACCGTGTTTGATTTAGAGTTCCAAATACATGTATCCCTATAGGAGAAAACAGAGTGAAACCTCAAAATGAAACCGGTTACTGCCAACGAACGCTTTAACCTAGAAGAACGAAATTTGGCGAGCCAAGTGGGATTGGTGTACTGATCCTTACCTGAAAGTTTCATCAAGATTGGGTGAAAAATGTGTGCCGAGATTTCAGGCAACTCGTAGTTTTTTGGAAGCTTGGCAAGCCCTTTCCATGAAAGTGATTCTCGCCAGTCTCTGCTTAGGGCTACATCAACAGCAAACAAACCATAGAAATAGAACTTGAAACTGCTTTATTGTGTCAAGTTTCAAAGAGCTAGCACAAACCGTGTTTGATTTAGAGTTCCAAATACAAGTATCCCTATAGGAGAAAACAGAGTGAAACCTCAAAATGAAACCGGTAACTTCCAACGAAAGGTTTAACCTAGAAGAACGAAATTTGGCGAGCCAAGTGGGATTGGTATACTGATCATTACCTGAAAGTTTCATCAAGATTGGGTGAAAAAGGGTGTGCTGAGATTTCGGGCAACTCGTAGTTTTTTCGAAGCGTGGCAGGCCCTTTCCATGAAAGTGATTCTCGCCAGTCTCTGCTTAGGGCTACATCAACAGCAAACAAACCATAGAGATAGAACTTGAAACTGCTTTATTGTGTCAAGTTTCAAAGAGCTAGCACAAACCGTGTTTGATTTAGAGTTCCAAATACATGTATCCCTATAGGAGAAAACAGAGTGAAACCTCAAAATGAAACCGGTTACTGCCAACGAACGGTTTAACCGAGAAGAACGAAATTTGGCGAGCCAAGTGGGATTGGTGTACTGATCATTACCTGAAAGTTTCATCAAGATTGGGTGAAAAAGTGTGTGCTGAAATTTCGGGCAACTCGTAGTTTTTTGGAAGCTTGGCAGGCCCTTTCCATGAAAGTGATTCTCGCCAGTCTCTGCTTAGGGCTACATCAACAGCAAACAAACCATAGAGATAGAACTTGAAACTGCTTTATTGTGTCAAGTTTCAAAGAGCTAGCACAAACCGTGTTTGATTTAGAGTTCCAAATACATGTATCCCTATAGGAGAAAACAGAATGAAACCTCAAAATAAAACCGGTTACTGCCAACGAACGGTTTAACCTAGAAGAACGAAATTTGGCGAGCCAAGTCGGATTGGTGTGCTGATCGTTACCTGAAAGTTTCATCAAGATTGGGTGAAAAATGTGTGCTGAGATTTCAGGCAACTCGTAGTTTTTTGGAAGCTTGGCAGGCCCTTTCCATGAAAGTGATTCTCGCCAGTCTCTGCTTAGGGCTACATCAACAGCAAACAAACCATAGAGATAGAACTTGAAACTGCTTTATTGTGTCAAGTTTCAAAGAGCTAGCACAAACCGTGTTTGATTTAGAGTTCCAAATACATGTATCCCTATAGGAGAAAACAGAGTGAAACCTCAAAATGAAGCCGGTTACTTCCAACGAACGGTTTAACCTAGAAGAACGAAATTTGGCGAGCCAAGTGGGATTGGTGTAGTGATCATTACCTGAAAGTTTCATCAAGATTGGGTGAAAAGGTGTGTGCTGAGATTTCAGGCAACTCGTAGTTTTTTGGAAGCTTGGCAGGCCCTTTCCATGAAAGTGATTCTCGCCAGTCTCTGCTTAGGGCTACATCAACAGCAAACAAACCATAGAAATAGAACTTGAAACTGCTTTATTGTGTCAAGTTTCAAAGAGCTAGCACAAACCGTGTTTGATTTACAGTTCCAAATACAAGTATCCCTATAGGAGAAAACAGAGTGAAACCTCAAAATGAAACCGGTAACTTCCAACGAACGGTTTAACCTAGAAGAACGAAATTTGGCGAGCCAAGTGGGATTGGTGTACTGATCATTACCTGAAAGTTTCATCAAGATTGGGTGAAAAAGTGTGTTCTGAGATTTCAGGCAACTCGTAGTTTTTTGGAAGCTTGGCAGGCCCTTTCCATGAAAGTGATTCTCGCCAGTCTCTGCTTAGGGCTACATCAACAGCAAACAAACCATAAAGATAGAACTTGAAACTGCTTTATTGTGTCAAGTTTCAAAGAGCTAGCACAAACCGTGTTTGATTTAGAGTTCCAAATACATGTATCCCTATAGGAGAAAACAGAGTGAAACCTCAAAATGAAACAGGTTACTGCCAACGAACGGTTTAAACTAGAAGAACGAAATTTGGCGAGCCAAGTGGGATTGGTGTACTGATCATTACCTGAAAGTTTCATCAAGATTGGGTGAAAAAGTGTGTGCTGAGATTTCAGGCAACTCGTAGTTTTTTGGAAGCTTGGCAGGCCCTTTCCATGAAAGTGATTCTCGCCAGTCTCTGCTTAGGGCTACATCAACAGCAAACAAACCATAGAGATAGAACTTGAAACTGCTTTATTGTGTCAAGTTTCAAAGAGCTAGCACAAACCGTGTTTGATTTAGAGTTCCAAATACATGTATCCCTATAGGAGAAAACAGAGTGAAACCTCAAAATGAAACAGGTTACTGCCAACGAACGGTTTAACCTAGAAGAACGAAATTTTTCGAGCCAAGTGGGATTGGTGTACTGATCATTACCTGAAAGTTTCATCAAGATTGGGTGAAAAAGGGTGTGCTGAGATTTCGGGCAACTCATAGTTTTTTGGAAGCTTGGCAGGCCCTTTCCATGAAAGTGATTCTCGCCAGTCTCTGCTTAGGGCTACATCAACAGCAAACAAACCATAGAGATAGAACTTGAAACTGCTTTATTGTGTCAAGTTTCAAAGAGCTAGCACAAACCGTGTTTTATTTAGAGTTCCAAATACATGTATCCCTATAGGAGAAACCAGAGTGAAACCTCAAAATGAAACCGGTTACTGCCAACGAAGGGTTTAACCTAGAAGAACGAAATTTGGCGAGCCAAGTGGGATTGGTGTACTGATCATTACCTGAAAGTTTCATCAAGATTGGGTGAAAAAGGGTGTGCTGATATTTCAGGCAACTCGTAGTTTTTTGGAAGCTTGGCAGGCCCTTTCCATGAGAGTGATTCTCGCCAGTCTCTGCTTAGGGCTACATCAACAGCAAACAAACCATAGAGATAGAACTTGAAACTGCTTTATTGTGTCAAGTTTCAAAGAGCTAGCACAAACCGTGTTTGATTTAGAGTTCCAAATACATGTATCCCTATAAGAGAAAACAGAGTGAAACCTCAAAATGAAACTGGTTACTGCCAACGAATGGTTTAACCTAGAAGAATGAAATTTGGAGAGCCAAGTGGGATTGTGTACTGATCATTACCTGAAAGTTTCATCAAGATTGGGTGAAAAAGTGTGTGCTGAGATTTCAGGCAACTCGTAGTTTTTTGGAAGCTTGGCAGGCCCTTTCCATGAAAGTGATTCTCGCCCGTCTCTGCTTAGGGCTACATCAACAGCAAACAAACCATAAAGATAGAACTTGAAACTGCTTTATTGTGTCAAGTTTCAAAGAGCTAGCACAAACCGTGTTTGATTTAGAGTTCCAAATACATGTATCCCTATAGGAGAAAACAGAGTGAAAACTCAAAATGAAACCGGTTACTGCCAACGAACGGTTTAACCTAGAAGAACGAAATTTGGCGAGCCAAGTGGGATTGGTGTACTTATCATTACCTGAAAGTTTCATCAAGATTGGGTGAAAAAGGGTGTGCTGAGATTTCAGGCAACTCGTAGTTTTTTGGAAGCTTGGCAGGCCCTTTCCATGAATGTGATTCTCGCCAGTCTCTCCTTAGGGCTACATCAACAGCAAACAAATCATAGAGATAGAACTTGAAACTGCTTTATTGTGTCAAGTTTCAAAGAGCTAGCACAAACCGTGTTTGATTTAGAGTTCCAAATACATGTATCCCTATAGGAGAAACCAGAGTGAAACCTCAAAATGAAACCGGTTACTGCCAACTAACGGTTTAACCTAGAAGAATAAAATTTGGCGAGCCAAGTGGGATTGGGGTACTGATCATTACCTGAAAGTTTCATCAAGATTGGGTGAAAAAGTGTGTGCTGAGATTTCAGGCAACTTGTAGTTTTTTGGAAGCTTGGCAGGCCCTTTCCATGAAAGTGATTCTCGCCAGTCTCTGCTTTGGGCTACATCAACAGCAAACAAACCATAGAGATAGAACTTGAAACTGCTTTATTGTGTCAAGTTTTAAAGAGCTAGCACAAACCGTGTTTGATTTAGAGTTCCAAATATATGTATCCCTATAGGAGAAAAGAGTGAAACCTCAAAATGAAACCGGTTACTGCCAACGAACGGTTTCACCTAGAAGAACGAAATTGGCAAGCCAAGTGGGATTGGTGTACTGATCATTACCTGAAAGTTTCATCAAGATTGGGTGAAAAAGAGTGTGCTGAGATTTCAGGAAACTCGTAGTTTTTTGGAAGCTTGGCAGGCCCTTTCCATGAAAGTGATTCTCGCCAGTCTCTGCTTAGGGCTACATCAACAGCAAACAAACCATAGAGATAGAACTTGAAACTGCTTTATTGTGTCAAGTTTCAAAGAGCTAGCACAAACCGTGTTTTATTTAGAGTTCCAAATACATGTATCCCTATAGGAGAAAACATAGTGAAACCTCAAAATGAAACCGGTTACTGCCAACGAACGGTTTAACCTAGAAGAACGAAATTTGGCGAGCCAAGTGGGATTGGTGTACTGATCATTACCTGAAAGTTTCATCGAGATTGGGTGAAAAAGTGTGCGCTGAGATTTCAGGCAACTCGTAGTTTTTTGGAAGCTTGGCAGGCCCTTTCCATGAAAGTGATTCTCGCCAGTCTCAGCTTAGGGCTACATCAACAGCAAACAATCCATAGAGATAGAACTTGAAACTGCTTTATTGTGTCAAGTTTCAAAGAGCTAGCACAAACCATGTTTGATTTAGAGTTCCAAATACATGTATCCCTATAGGAGAAAACAGAGTGAAACCTCAAAATAAAACCGGTTACTGCCAACGAACGGTTTAACCTAGAAGAACGAAATTTGGCGAGCCAAGTCGGATTGGTGTACTGATCGTTACCTGAAAGTTTCATCAAGATTGGGTGAAAAATGTGTGCTGAGATTTCAGGCAACTCGTAGTTTTTTGGAAGCTTGGTAGGCCCTTTCCATGAAAGTGATTCTCGCCAGTCTCTGCTTAGGGCTACATCAACAGCAAACAAACCATAGAGATAGAACTTGAAACTGCTT
>NW_027521963.1:0-40988 GCF_052094955.1 Ictidomys tridecemlineatus
CTTTGAAAACTTGACACAATAAAGCAGTTTCAAGTTCTATCTCTATGGTTTGTTTGCTGTTGATGTAGCCCTAAGCAGAGACTGGCGAGAATCACTTTCATGGAAAGGGCCTGCCAAGCTTCCAAAAAACTACGAGTTGCCTGAAATCTCAGCAAACACTTTTTCACCCAATCTTGATGATACTTTCAGGTAATGATCAGTACACGAATCCCACTTGGCTCGCCAAATTTCGTTCTTCTAGGTTAAACCATTCGTTGGCAGTAACCGGTTTCATTTTGAGTTTTCACTCTGTTTTCTCCTATAGGGATACATGTATTTAGAACTCTAAATCAAACACGGTTTGTGCTAGCTCTTTGAAACTTGACACAGTAAAGCAGTTTCAAGTTCTATCTCTATGGTTTGTTTGCTGTTGATGTAGCCCTAAGCAGAGACTGGCGAGAATCACTTTCATGGAAAGGGCCTGCCAAGCTTCCAAAAAACTACGAGTTGCCTGAAATCTCAGCAAACACTTTTTCACCCAATCTTGATGATACTTTCAGGTAATGATCAGTACAGCAAGCCCACTTGGCTCGCCAAATTTCCTTCTTCTAGGTTAAACCGTTCGTTGGCAGTAACCGGTTTCATTTTGAGGTTTCACTCTGTTTTCTCCTATAGGGATACATGTATTTGGAACTCTAAATCAAACACGGTTTGTGCTAGCTCTTTGAAACTTGACACAGCAAAGCAGTTTCAAGTTCTATCTCTATGGTTTGTTTGCTGTTGATGTAGCCCTAAGCAGAGACTGGCGAGAATCACTTTCATGGAAAGGGCCTGCCAAGCTTCCAAAAAACTACGAGTTGCCTGAAATCACAGCAGTTTTTCACCCAATCTTGATGAAACTTTCAGGTAACGATCAGTACACCAATCTCACTTGGCTCGCCAAATTTCGTTCTTCTAGGTTAAACCGTTCGTTTGCAGTAACCGTTTTCATTTTGAGGTTTCACTCTGTTTTCTCCTATATGGATACATGTATTTGGAACTCTAAATCAAACACGGTTTGTGCTAGCTCTTTGAAACTTGACACAATAAAGCAGTTTCAAGTTCTATCTCTATGGTTTGTTTGCTGTTGATGTAGCCCTAAGCAGAGACTGGCGAGAATCACTTTCATGGAAAGGGCCTGCCAAGCTTTCAAAAAACTACGAGTTGCCTGAAATCTCAGCAAACACTTTTTCACCCAATCTTGATGAAACTTGCAGGTAATGATCAGTACACCAATCCCACTTGGCTCGCCAAATTTCGTTCTTCTAGGTTAAACCGTTCGTTGGCAGTAACCGGTTTCATTTTGAGGTTTCACTCTGTTTTCTCCTATAGGGATACATGTATTTGGAACTCTAAATCAAACACGGTTTGTGCTACCTCTTTGAAACTTGACACAATAAAGCAGTTTCAAGTTCTATCTCTATGGTTTGTTTGCTGTTGATGTAGCCCTAAGCAGAGACTGGCGAGAATCACTTTCATGGAAAGGGCCTGCCAAGCTTCCAAAAAACTACGAGTTGCCTGAAATCTCAGCACACACTTTTTCACCCAATCTTGATGATACTTTCAGGTAATGATCAGTACACCAATCCCACTTGGCTCGCAAAATTTCGTTCTTCTAGGTTAAACCGTTCGTTGGCAGTAACCGGTTTCATTTTGAGGTTTCACTCTGTTTTCTCCTATAGGGATACATGTATTTGTAACTCTAAATCAAACACGGTTTGTGGTAGCTCTTTGAAACTTGACACAATAAACAGTTTCAAGTTCTATCTCTATGGTTTGTTTGCTGTTGATGTAGCCCTAAGCAGAGACTGGCGAGGATCACTTTCATGGAAAGGGCCTGCCAAGCTTCCAAAAAACTACGAGTTGCCTGAAGTCTCAGCAAACACTTTTTCACCCAATCTTGATGAAACTTGCAGGTAATGATCAGTACACCAATCCCACTTGGCTCACCAAATTTCGTTCTTCTAGGTTAAACCGTTCGTTGGCAGTAACCGGTTTCATTTTGAGGTTTCACTCTGTTTTCTCCAATAGTGATACATGTATTTGGAACTCTAAATCAAACACGGTTTGTGCTAGCTCTTTGAAACTTGACACAATAAAGCAGTTTCAAGTTCTATCTCTATGGTTTGTTTGCTGTTGATGTAGCCCTAAGCAGAGACTGGCGAGAATCACTTTCATGGAAAGGGCCTGCCAAGCTTCCAAAAAACTACGAGTTGCCTGAAATCTCAGCAAACACTTTTTCACCCAATCTTGATGATACTTTCAGGTAATGATCAGTACACGAATCCCACTTGGCTCGCCAAATTTCGTTCTTCTAGGTTAAACCGTTCGTTGGCAGTAACCGGTTTCATTTTGAGGTTTCACTCTGTTTTCTCCTATAGGGATACATGTATTTGGAACTCTAAATCAAACACGGTTTGTGCTAGCTCTTTGAAACTTGACACAGTAAAGCAGTTTCAAGTTCTATCTCTATGGTTTGTTTGCTGTTGATGTAGCCCTAAGCAGAGACTGGCGAGAATCACTTTCATGGAAAGGGCCTGCCAAGCTTCCAAAAAACTACGAGTTGCCTGAAATCTCAGCAAACACTTTTTCACCCAATCTTGATGATACTTTCAGGTAATGATCAGTACAGCAAGCCCACTTGGCTCGCCAAATTTCGTTCTTCTAGGTTAAACCGTTCGTTGGCAGTAACCGGTTTCATTTTGAGGTTTCACTCTGTTTTCTCCTATAGGGATACATGTATTTGGAACTCTAAATCAAACACGGTTTGTGCTAGCTCTTTGAAACTTGACACAGCAAAGCAGTTTCAAGTTCTATCTCTATGGTTTGTTTGCTGTTGATGTAGCCCTAAGCAGAGACTGGCGAGAATCACTTTCATGGAAAGGGCCTGCCAAGCTTCCAAAAAACTACGAGTTGCCTGAAATCATAGCAGTTTTTCACCCAATCTTGATGAAACTTTCAGGTAACGATCAGTACACCAATCTCACTTGGCTCGCCAAATTTCGTTCTTCTAGGTTAAACCGTTCGTTTGAAGTAACCGTTTACATTTTGAGGTTTCACTCTGTTTTCTCCTATATGGATACATGTATTTGGAACTCTAAATCAAACACGGTTTGTGCTAGCTCTTTGAAACTTGACACAATAAAGCAGTTTCAAGTTCTATCTCTATGGTTTGTTTGCTGTTGATGTAGCCCTAAGCAGAGACTGGCGAGAATCACTTTCATGGAAAGGGCCTGCCAAGCTTTCAAAAAACTACGAGTTGCCTGAAATCTCAGCAAACACTTTTTCACCCAATCTTGATGAAACTTGCAGGTAATGATCAGTACACCAATCCCACTTGGCTCGCCAAATTTCGTTCTTCTAGGTTAAACCGTTCGTTGGCAGTAACCGGTTTCATTTTGAGGTTTCACTCTGTTTTCTCCTATAGGGATACATGTATTTGGAACTCTAAATCAAACACGGTTTGTGCTACCTCTTTGAAACTTGACACAATAAAGCAGTTTCAAGTTCTATCTCTATGGTTTGTTTGCTGTTGATGTAGCCCTAAGCAGAGACTGGCGAGAATCACTTTCATGGAAAGGGCCTGCCAAGCTTCCAAAAAACTACGAGTTGCCTGAAATCTCAGCACACACTTTTTCACCCAATCTTGATGATACTTTCAGGTAATGATCAGTACACCAATCCCACTTGGCTCGCAAAATTTCGTTCTTCTAGGTTAAACCGTTCGTTGGCAGTAACCGGTTTCATTTTGAGGTTTCACTCTGTTTTCTCCTATAGGGATACATGTATTTGTAACTCTAAATCAAACACGGTTTGTGGTAGCTCTTTGAAACTTGACACAATAAAGCAGTTTCAAGTTCTATCTCTATGGTTTGTTTGCTGTTGATGTAGCCCTAAGCAGAGACTGGCGAGGATCACTTTCATGGAAAGGGCCTGCCAAGCTTCCAAAAAACTACGAGTTGCCTGAAGTCTCAGCAAACACTTTTTCACCCAATCTTGATGAAACTTGCAGGTAATGATCAGTACACCAATCCCACTTGGCTCACCAAATTTCGTTCTTCTAGGTTAAACCGTTCGTTGGCAGTAACCGGTTTCATTTTGAGGTTTCACTCTGTTTTCTCCAATAGTGATACATGTATTTGGAACTCTAAATCAAACACGGTTTGTGCTAGCTCTTTGAAACTTGACACAATAAAGCAGTTTCAAGTTCTATCTCTATGGTTTGTTTGCTGTTGATGTAGCCCTAAGCAGAGACTGGCGAGAATCACTTTCATGGAAAGGGCCTGCCAAGCTTCCAAAAAACTACGAGTTGCCTGAAATCTCAGCAAACACTTTTTCACCCAATCTTGATGATACTTTCAGGTAATGATCAGTACACGAATCCCACTTGGCTCGCCAAATTTCGTTCTTCTAGGTTAAACCGTTCGTTGGCAGTAACCGGTTTCATTTTGAGGTTTCACTCTGTTTTCTCCTATAGGGATACATGTATTTGGAACTCTAAATCAAACACGGTTTGTGCTAGCTCTTTGAAACTTGACACAGCAAAGCAGTTTCAAATTCTATCTCTATGGTTTGTTTGCTGTTGATGTAGCCCTAAGCAGAGACTGGCGAGAATCACTTTCATGGAAAGGGCCTGCCAAGCTTCCAAAAAACTACGAGTTGCCTGAAATCACAGCAGTTTTTCACCCAATCTTGATGAAACTTTCAGGTAACGATCAGTACACCAATCTCACTTGGCTCGCCAAATTTCGTTCTTCTAGGTTAAACCGTTCGTTTGCAGTAACCGGTTTCATTTTGAGGTTTCACTCTGTTTTCTCCTATATGGATACATGTATTTGGAACTCTAAATCAAACACGGTTTGTGCTAGCTCTTTGAAACTTGACACAATAAAGCAGTTTCAAGTTCTATCTCTATGGTTTGTTTGCTGTTGATGTAGCCCTAAGCAGAGACTGGCGAGAATCACTTTCATGGAAAGGGCCTGCCAAGCTTTCAAAAAACTACGAGTTGCCTGAAATCTCAGCAAACACTTTTTCACCCAATCTTGATGAAACTTGCAGGTAATGATCAGTACACCAATCCCACTTGGCTCGCCAAATTTCGTTCTTCTAGGTTAAACCGTTCGTTGGCAGTAACCGGTTTCATTTTGAGGTTTCACTCTGTTTTCTCCTATAGGGATACATGTATTTGGAACTCTAAATCAAACACGGTTTGTGCTACCTCTTTGAAACTTGACACAATAAAGCAGTTTCAAGTTCTATCTCTATGGTTTGTTTGCTGTTGATGTAGCCCTAAGCAGAGACTGGCGAGAATCACTTTCATGGAAAGGGCCTGCCAAGCTTCCAAAAAACTACGAGTTGCCTGAAATCTCAGCACACACTTTTTCACCCAATCTTGATGATACTTTCAGGTAATGATCAGTACACCAATCCCACTTGGCTCGCAAAATTTCGTTCTTCTAGGTTAAACCGTTCGTTGGCAGTAACCGGTTTCATTTTGAGGTTTCACTCTGTTTTCTCCTATAGGGATACATGTATTTGTAACTCTAAATCAAACACGGTTTGTGGTAGCTCTTTGAAACTTGACACAATAAAGCAGTTTCAAGTTCTATCTCTATGGTTTGTTTGCTGTTGATGTAGCCCTAAGCAGAGACTGGCGAGGATCACTTTCATGGAAAGGGCCTGCCAAGCTTCCAAAAAACTACGAGTTGCCTGAAGTCTCAGCAAACACTTTTTCACCCAATCTTGATGAAACTTGCAGGTAATGATCAGTACACCAATCCCACTTGGCTCACCAAATTTCGTTCTTCTAGGTTAAACCGTTCGTTGGCAGTAACCGGTTTCATTTTGAGGTTTCACTCTGTTTTCTCCAATAGTGATACATGTATTTGGAACTCTAAATCAAACACGGTTTGTGCTAGCTCTTTGAAACTTGACACAATAAAGCAGTTTCAAGTTCTATCTCTATGGTTTGTTTGCTGTTGATGTAGCCCTAAGCAGAGACTGGCGAGAATCACTTTCATGGAAAGGGCCTGCCAAGCTTCCAAAAAACTACGAGTTGCCTGAAATCTCAGCAAACACTTTTTCACCCAATCTTGATGATACTTTCAGGTAATGATCAGTACACGAATCCCACTTGGCTCGCCAAATTTCGTTCTTCTAGGTTAAACCGTTCGTTGGCAGTAACCGGTTTCATTTTGAGGTTTCACTCTGTTTTCTCCCATAGGGATACATGTATTTGGAACTCTAAATCAAACACGGTTTGTGCTAGCTCTTTGAAACTTGACACAATAAAGCAGTTTCAAGTTCTGTCTCTATGTTTTGTTTGCTGTTGATGTAGCCCTAAGCAGAGACTCGCGAGAATCACTTTCATGGAAAGGGCCTGCCAAGCTTCCAAAAAACTACGAGTTGCCTGAAATCTCAGCAAACACTTTTTCACCCAATCTTAATGATACTTTCAGGTAATGATCAGTACACCAAGCCCACTTGGCTCGCCAAATTTCGTTCTTCTAGGTTAAACCGTTCGTTGGCAGTAACCGGTTTCATTTTGAGGTTTCACTCTGTTTTCTCCTATAGGGATACATGTATTTGGAACTCTAAATCAAACACGGTTTGTGCTAGCTCTTTGAAACTTGACACAATAAAGCAGTTTCAAGTTCTATCTCTATGGTTTGTTTGCTGTTGATGTAGCCCTAAGCAGAGACTGGCGAGAATCACTTTCATGGAAAGGGCCTGCCAAGCTTCCAAAAAACTACGAGTTGCCTGAAATCTCAGCAAACACTTTTTCACCCAATCTTGATGATACTTTCAGGTAATGATCAGTACACCAAGCCCACTTGGCTCGCCAAATTTCGTTCTTCTAGGTTAAACCGTTCGTTGGCAGTAACCGGTTTCATTTTGAGGTTTCACTCTGTTTTCTCCTATAGGGATACATGTATTTGGAACTCTAAATCAAACACGGTTTGTGCTAGCTCTTTGAAACTTGACACAGTAAAGCAGTTTCAAGTTCTATCTCTATGGTTTGTTTGCTGTTGATGTAGCCCTAAGCAGAGACTGGCGAGAATCACTTTCATGGAAAGGGCCTGCCAAGCTTCCAAAAAACTACGAGTTGCCTGAAATCTCAGCAAACACTTTTTCACCCAATCTTGATGATACTTTCAGGTACTGATCAGTACAGCAAGCCCACTTGGCTCGCCAAATTTCGTTCTTCTAGGTTAAACCGTTCGTTGGCAGTAACCGGTTTCATTTTGAGGTTTCACTCTGTTTTCTCCTATAGGGATACATGTATTTGGAACTCTAAATCAAACACGGTTTGTGCTAGCTCTTTGAAACTTGACACAGCAAAGCAGTTTCAAGTTCTATCTCTATGGTTTGTTTGCTGTTGATGTAGCCCTAAGCAGAGACTGGGGAGAATCACTTTCATGGAAAGGGCCTGCCAAGCTTCCAAAAAACTACGAGTTGCCTGAAATCACAGCAGTTTTTCACCCAATCTTGATGAAACTTTCAGGTAACGATCAGTACACCAATCTCACTTGGCTCGCCAAATTTCGTTCTTCTAGGTTAAACCGTTCGTTTGCAGTAACCGTTTTCATTTTGAGGTTTCACTCTGTTTTCTCCTATATGGATACATGTATTTGGAACTCTAAATCAAACACGGTTTGTGCTAGCTCTTTGAAACTTGACACAATAAAGCAGTTTCAAGTTCTATCTCTATGGTTTGTTTGCTGTTGATGTAGCCCTAAGCAGAGACTGGCGAGAATCACTTTCATGGAAAGGGCCTGCCAAGCTTTCAAAAAACTACGAGTTGCCTGAAATCTCAGCAAACACTTTTTCACCCAATCTTGATGAAACTTGCAGGTAATGATCAGTACACCAATCCCACTTGGCTCGCCAAATTTCGTTCTTCTAGGTTAAACCGTTCGTTGGCAGTAACCGGTTTCATTTTGAGGTTTCACTCTGTTTTCTCCTATAGGGATACATGTATTTGGAACTCTAAATCAAACACGGTTTGTGCTACCTCTTTGAAACTTGACACAATAAAGCAGTTTCAAGTTCTATCTCTATGGTTTGTTTGCTGTTGATGTAGCCCTAAGCAGAGACTGGCGAGAATCACTTTCATGGAAAGGGCCTGCCAAGCTTCCAAAAAACTACGAGTTGCCTGAAATCTCAGCACACACTTTTTCACCCAATCTTGATGATACTTTCAGGTAATGATCAGTACACCAATCCCACTTGGCTCGCAAAATTTCGTTCTTCTAGGTTAAACCGTTCGTTGGCAGTAACCGGTTTCATTTTGAGGTTTCACTCTGTTTTCTCCTATAGGGATACATGTATTTGTAACTCTAAATCAAACACGGTTTGTGGTAGCTCTTTGAAACTTGACACAATAAAGCAGTTTCAAGTTCTATCTCTATGGTTTGTTTGCTGTTGATGTAGCCCTAAGCAGAGACTGGCGAGGATCACTTTCATGGAAAGGGCCTGCCAAGCTTCCAAAAAACTACGAGTTGCCTGAAGTCTCAGCAAACACTTTTTCACCCAATCTTGATGAAACTTGCAGGTAATGATCAGTACACCAATCCCACTTGGCTCACCAAATTTCGTTCTTCTAGGTTAAACCGTTCGTTGGCAGTAACCGGTTTCATTTTGAGGTTTCACTCTGTTTTCTCCAATAGTGATACATGTATTTGGAACTCTAAATCAAACACGGTTTGTGCTAGCTCTTTGAAACTTGACACAATAAAGCAGTTTCAAGTTCTATCTCTATGGTTTGTTTGCTGTTGATGTAGCCCTAAGCAGAGACTGGCGAGAATCACTTTCATGGAAAGGGCCTGCCAAGCTTCCAAAAAACTACGAGTTGCCTGAAATCTCAGCAAACACTTTTTCACCCAATCTTGATGATACTTTCAGGTAATGATCAGTACACGAATCCCACTTGGCTCGCCAAATTTCGTTCTTCTAGGTTAAACCGTTCGTTGGCAGTAACCGGTTTCATTTTGAGGTTTCACTCTGTTTTCTCCTATAGGGATACATGTATTTGGAACTCTAAATCAAACACGGTTTGTGCTAGCTCTTTGAAACTTGACACAGTAAAGCAGTTTCAAGTTCTATCTCTATGGTTTGTTTGCTGTTGATGTAGCCCTAAGCAGAGACTGGCGAGAATCACTTTCATGGAAAGGGCCTGCCAAGCTTCCAAAAAACTACGAGTTGCCTGAAATCTCAGCAAACACTTTTTCACCCAATCTTGATGATACTTTCAGGTAATGATCAGTACAGCAAGCCCACTTGGCTCGCCAAATTTCGTTCTTCTAGGTTAAACCGTTCGTTCGCAGTAACCGGTTTCATTTTGAGGTTTCACTCTGTTTTCTCCTATAGGGATACATGTATTTGGAACTCTAAATCAAACACGGTTTGTGCTAGCTCTTTGAAACTTGACACAGCAAAGCAGTTTCAAGTTCTATCTCTATGGTTTGTTTGCTGTTGATGTAGCCCTAAGCAGAGACTGGCGAGAATCACTTTCATGGAAAGGGCCTGCCAAGCTTCCAAAAAACTACGAGTTGCCTGAAATCATAGCAGTTTTTCACCCAATCTTGATGAAACTTTCAGGTAACGATCAGTACACCAATCTCACTTGGCTCGCCAAATTTCGTTCTTCTAGGTTAAACCGTTCGTTTGCAGTAACCGTTTTCATTTTGAGGTTTCACTCTGTTTTCTCCTATATGGATACATGTATTTGGAACTCTAAATCAAACACGGTTTGTGCTAGCTCTTTGAAACTTGACACAATAAAGCAGTTTCAAGTTCTATCTCTATGGTTTGTTTGCTGTTGATGTAGCCCTAAGCAGAGACTGGCGAGAATCACTTTCATGGAAAGGGCCTGCCAAGTTTTCAAAAAACTACGAGTTGCCTGAAATCTCAGCAAACACTTTTTCACCCAATCTTGATGAAACTTGCAGGTAATGATCAGTACACCAATCCCACTTGGCTCGCCAAATTTCGTTCTTCTAGGTTAAACCGTTCGTTGGCAGTAACCGGTTTCATTTTGAGGTTTCACTCTGTTTTCTCCTATAGGGATACATGTATTTGGAACTCTAAATCAAACACGGTTTGTGCTACCTCTTTGAAACTTGACACAATAAAGCAGTTTCAAGTTCTATCTCTATGGTTTGTTTGCTGTTGATGTAGCCCTAAGCAGAGACTGGCGAGAATCACTTTCATGGAAAGGGCCTGCCAAGCTTCCAAAAAACTACGAGTTGCCTGAAATCTCAGCACACACTTTTTCACCCAATCTTGATGATACTTTCAGGTAATGATCAGTACACCAATCCCACTTGGCTCGCAAAATTTCGTTCTTCTAGGTTAAACCGTTCGTTGGCAGTAACCGGTTTCATTTTGAGGTTTCACTCTGTTTTCTCCTATAGGGATACATGTATTTGTAACTCTAAATCAAACACGGTTTGTGGTAGCTCTTTGAAACTTGACACAATAAAGCAGTTTCAAGTTCTATCTCTATGGTTTGTTTGCTGTTGATGTAGCCCTAAGCAGAGACTGGCGAGGATCACTTTCATGGAAAGGGCCTGCCAAGCTTCCAAAAAACTACGAGTTGCCTGAAGTCTCAGCAAACACTTTTTCACCCAATCTTGATGAAACTTGCAGGTAATGATCAGTACACCAATCCCACTTGGCTCACCAAATTTCGTTCTTCTAGGTTAAACCGTTCGTTGGCAGTAACCGGTTTCATTTTGAGGTTTCACTCTGTTTTCTCCAATAGTGATACATGTATTTGGAACTCTAAATCAAACACGGTTTGTGCTAGCTCTTTGAAACTTGACACAGCAAAGCAGTTTCAAGTTCTATCTCTATGGTTTGTTTGCTGTTGATGTAGCCCTAAGCAGAGACTGGCGAGAATCACTTTCATGGAAAGGGCCTGCCAAGCTTCCAAAAAACTACGAGTTGCCTGAAATCTCAGCAAACACTTTTTCACCCAATCTTGATGATACTTTCAGGTAATGATCAGTACACGAATCCCACTTGGCTCGCCAAATTTCGTTCTTCTAGGTTAAACCGTTCGTTGGCAGTAACCGGTTTCATTTTGAGGTTTCACTCTGTTTTCTCCTATAGGGATACATGTATTTGGAACTCTAAATCAAACACGGTTTGTGCTAGCTCTTTGAAACTTGACACAGCAAAGCAGTTTCAAGTTCTATCTCTATGGTTTGTTTGCTGTTGATGTAGCCCTAAGCAGAGACTGGCGAGAATCACTTTCATGGAAAGGGCCTGCCAAGCTTCCAAAAAACTACGAGTTGCCTGAAATCTCAGCAAACACTTTTTCACCCAATCTTGATGATACTTTCAGGTAATGATCAGTACACGAATCCCACTTGGCTCGCCAAATTTCGTTCTTCTAGGTTAAACCGTTCGTTGGCAGTAACCGGTTTCATTTTGAGGTTTCACTCTGTTTTCTCCCATAGGGATACATGTATTTGGAACTCTAAATCAAACACGGTTTGTGCTAGCTCTTTGAAACTTGACACAATAAAGCAGTTTCAAGTTCTGTCTCTATGGTTTGTTTGCTGTTGATGTAGCCCTAAGCAGAGACTGGCGAGAATCACTTTCATGGAAAGGGCCTGCCAAGCTTCCAAAAAACTACGAGTTGCCTGAAATCTCAGCAAACACTTTTTCACCCAATCTTAATGATACTTTCAGGTAATGATCAGTACACCAAGCCCACTTGGCTCGCCAAATTTCGTTCTTCTAGGTTAAACCGTTCGTTGGCAGTAACCGGTTTCATTTTGAGGTTTCACTCTGTTTTCTCCTATAGGGATACATGTATTTGGAACTCTAAATCAAACACGGTTTGTGCTAGCTCTTTGAAACTTGACACAATAAAGCAGTTTCAAGTTCTATCTCTATGGTTTGTTTGCTGTTGATGTAGCCCTAAGCAGAGACTGGCGAGAATCACTTTCATGGAAAGGGCCTGCCAAGCTTCCAAAAAACTACGAGTTGCCTGAAATCTCAGCAAACACTTTTTCACCCAATCTTGATGATACTTTCAGGTAATGATCAGTACACCAAGCCCACTTGGCTCGCCAAATTTCGTTCTTCTAGGTTAAACCGTTCGTTGGCAGTAACCGGTTTCATTTTGAGGTTTCACTCTGTTTTCTCCTATAGGGATACATGTATTTGGAACTCTAAATCAAACACGGTTTGTGCTAGCTCTTTGAAACTTGACACAGTAAAGCAGTTTCAAGTTCTATCTCTATGGTTTGTTTGCTGTTGATGTAGCCCTAAGCAGAGACTGGCGAGAATCACTTTCATGGAAAGGGCCTGCCAAGCTTCCAAAAAACTACGAGTTGCCTGAAATCTCAGCAAACACTTTTTCACCCAATCTTGATGATACTTTCAGGTACTGATCAGTACACCAATCCCACTTGGCTCGCCAAATTTCGTTCTTCTAGGTTAAACCATTCATTGGCAGTAACCGGTTTCATTTTGAGGTTTCATTCTGTTTTCTCCTATAGGGATACATGTATTTGGAACTCTAAATCAAACACGGTTTGTGCTAGCTCTTTGAAACTTGACACAATAAAGCAGTATCTAGTTCTATCTCTATGGTTTGTTTGCTGTTGATGTAGCCCTAAGCAGAGACTGGCGAGAATCACTTTCATGGAAAGGGCCTGCCAAGCTTCCAAAAAACTACGAGTTGCCTGCAATCTCAGCAAACACTTTTTCACCCAATCTTGATGATACTTTCAGGTAATGATCACTACACCAAGCCCATTTTGCTCACCAAATTTCGTTCTTCTAGGTTAAACCGTTCGTTGGCAGTAACCGGTTTCATTTTGAGGTTTCACTCTGTTTTCTCCTATAGGGATACATGTATTTGGAATTCTAAATCAAACACGGTTTGTGCTAGCTCTTTGAAACTTGACACAATAAAGCAGTTTCAAGTTCTATCTCTATGGTTTGTTTGCTGTTGATGTAGCTGTAAGCAGAGACTGGCGAGAATCACTTTCATGGAAAGGGCCTGCCAAGCTTCCAAAAAACTACGAGTTGCCTGAAATCTCAGCAAACACTTTTTCACCCAATCTTGATGATACTTTCAGGTAATGATCAGTACACCAAGCCCACTTGGCTCGCCAAATTTCGTTCTTCTAGGTTAAACCGTTCGTTGGCAGTAACCGGTTTCATTTTGAGGTTTCACTCTGTTTTCTCCTATAGGGATACATGTATTTGGAACTCTAAATCAAACACCGTTTTTGCTAGCTCTTTGAAACTTGACACAATAAAGCAGTTTCAAGTTCTATCTCTATGGTTTGTTTGCTGTTGATGTAGCTCTAAGCAGAGACTGGCGAGAATCACTTTCATGGAAAGGGCCTGCCAAGCTTCCAAAATACTACGAGTTGCCTGAAATCTCAGCAAACACTTTTTCACCCAATCTTGATGATACTTTCAGGTAATGATCAGTACACCAAGCCCACTTGGCTCGCCAAATTTCGTTCTTCTAGGTTAAACCGTTCGTTGGCAGTAACCGGTTTCATTTTGAGGTTTCACTCTGATTTCTCCTATAGGGATACATGTATTTGGAACTCTAAATCAAACACGGTTTGTGCTAGCTCTTTGAAACTTGACACAATAAAGCAGTTTCAAGTTCTATCTCTATGGTTTGTTTGCTGTTGATGTAGCCCTAAGCAGAGACTGGCGAGAATCACTTTCATGGAAAGGGCCTGCCAAGCTTCCAAAAAACTACGAGTTGCCTGAAATCTCAGCAAACACTTTTTCACCCAATCTTGATGATACTTTCAGGTAATGATCAGTACACCAAGCCCACTTGGCTCACCAAATTTCGTTCTTCTAGGTTAAACCGTTCGTTGGCAGTAACCGGTTTCATTTTGAGGTTTCACTCTGTTTTCTCCTATAGGGATACATGTATTTGGAACTCTAAATCAAACACGGTTTTTGCTAGCTCTTTGAAACTTGACACAATAAAGCAGTTTCAAGTTCTATCTCTATGGTTTGTTTGCTGTTGATGTAGCCCTAAGCAGAGACTGGCGAGAATCACTTTCATGGAAAGGGCCTGCCAAGCTTCCAAAAAACTACGAGTTGCCTGAAATCTCAGCAAACACTTTTTCACCCAATCTTGATGATACTTTCAGGTAATGATCAGTACACCAAGCCCACTTGGCTCGCCAAATTTCGTTCTTCTAGGTTAAACCGTTCGTTGGCAGTAACCGGTTTCATTTTGAGGTTTCACTCTGTTTTCTCCTATAGGGATACATGTATTTGGAAGTCTAAATCAAACACGGTTTGTGCTAGCTCTTTGAAACTTGACACAATAAAGCAGTTTCAAGTTCTATCTCTATGGTTTGTTTGCTGTTGATGTAGCCCTAAGCAGAGACTGGCGAGAATCACTTTCATGGAAAGGGCCTGCCAAGCTTCCACAAAACTACGAGTTGCCTGAAATCTCAGCAAACACTTTTTCACCCAATCTTGATGATACTTTCAGGTAATGATCAGTACACCAAGCCCACTTGGCTCGCCAAATTTCGTTCTTCTAGGTTAAACCGTTCGTTGGCAGTAACCGGTTTCATTTTGAGGTTTCACTCTGTTTTCTCCTATAGGGATACATGTATTTGGAACTCTAAATCAAACACGGTTTGTGCTAGCTCTTTGAAACTTGACACAATAAAGCAGTTTCAAGTTCTATCTCTATGGTTTGTTTGCTGTTGATGTAGCCCTAAGCAGAGACTGGCGAGAATCACTTTCATGGAAGGGCCTGCCAAGCTTCCAAAAAACTACGAGTTGCCTGAAATCTCAGCAAACACTTTTTCACCCAATCTTGATGATACTTTCAGGTAATGATCAGTACACCAAGCCCACTTGGCTCGCCAAATTTCGTTCTTCTAGGTTAAACCGTTCGTTGGCAGTAACCGGTTTCATTTTGAGGTTTCACTCTGTTTTCTCCTATAGGGATACATATATTTGGAACTCTAAATCAAACACGGTTTGTGCTAGCTCTTTGAAACTTGACACAATAAAGCAGTTTCAAGTTCTATCTCTATGGTTTGTTTGCTGTTGATGTAGCCCTAAGCAGAGACTGGCGAGAATCACTTTCATGGAAAGGGCCTGCCAAGCTTCCAAAAAACTACGAGTTGCCTTAAATCTCAGCACACACTTTTTCACCCAATCTTGATGAAACTTTCAGGTAATGATCAGTACACCAATCCCACTTGGCTCGCCAAATTTCGTTCTTCTAGGTTAAACCGTTCGTTGGCAGTAACCGGTTTCATTTTGAGGTTTCACTCTGTTTTCTCCTATAGGGATACATGTACTTGGAAGTCTAAATCAAACACGGTTTGTGGTAGCTCTTTGAAACTTGACACAATAAAGCAGTTTCAAGTTCTATCTCTATGGTTTGTTTGCTGTTGATGTAGCCCTAAGCAGAGACTGGCGAGAATCACTTTCATGGAAAGGGCCTGCCAAGCTTCCAAAAAACTACGAGTTTCCTGAAATCTCAGCAAACACTTTTTCACCCAATCTTGATGATACTTTCAGGTAATGATCAGTACACCAATCCCACTTGGCTCGCCAAATTTCGTTCTTCTAGGTTAAACCGTTCATTGGCAGTAACCGGTTTCATTTTGAGGTTTCACTCTGTTTTCTCCTATAGGGATACATGTATTTGGAACTCTAAATCAAACACGGTTTGTGCTAGCTCTTTGAAACTTGACACAGTAAAGCAGTTTCAAGTTCTATCTCTATGGTTTGTTTGCTGTTGATGTAGCCCTAAGCAGAGACTGGCGAGAATCACTTTCATGGAAAGGGCCTGCCAAGCTTCCAAAAAACTACGAGTTGCCTGAAATCTCAGCAAACACTTTTTCACCCAATCTTGATGATACTTTCAGGTAATGATCAGTACAGCAAGCCCACTTGGCTCGCCAAATTTCGTTCTTCTAGGTTAAACCGTTCGTTGGCAGTAACCGGTTTCATTTTGAGGTTTCACTCTGTTTTCTCCTATAGGGATACATGTATTTGGAACTCTAAATCAAACACGGTTTGTGCTAGCTCTTTGAAACTTGACACAATAAAGCAGTTTCAAGTTCTGTCTCTATGGTTTGTTTGCTGTTGATGTAGCCCTAAGCAGAGACTGGCGAGAATCACTTTCATGGAAAGGGCCTGCCAAGCTTCCAAAAAACTACGAGTTTCCTGAAATCTCAGCACACACTTTTTCACCCAATCTTGATGAAACTTTCAGGTAATGATCAGTACACCAATCCTACTTGGCTCGCCAAATTTCGTTCTTCTAGGTTAAACCGTTCGTTGGCAGTAACCGGTTTCATTTTGAGGTTTCACTCTGTTTTCTCCTATAGGGATACATGTACTTGGAAGTCTAAATCAAACACGGTTTGTGGTAGCTCTTTGAAACTTGACACAATAAAGCAGTTTCAAGTTCTATCTCTATGGTTTGTTTGCTGTTGATGTAGCCCTAAGCAGAGACTGGCGAGAATCACTTTCATGGAAAGGGCCTGCCAAGCTTCCAAAAAACTACGAGTTTCCTGAAATCTCAGCAAACACTTTTTCACCCAATCTTGATGATACTTTCAGGTAATGATCAGTACACCAATCCCACTTGGCTCGCCAAATTTCGTTCTTCTAGGTTAAACCGTTCGTTGGCAGTAACCGGTTTCATTTTGAGGTTTCACTCTGTTTTCTCCTATAGGGATACATGTATTTGGAACTCTAAATCAAACACGGTTTGTGCTAGCTCTTTGAAACTTGACACAGTAAAGCAGTTTCAAGTTCTATCTCTATGGTTTGTTTGCTGTTGATGTAGCCCTAAGCAGAGACTGGCGAGAATCACTTTCATGGAAAGGGCCTGCCAAGCTTCCAAAAAACTACGAGTTGCCTGAAATCTCAGCAAACACTTTTTCACCCAATCTTGATGATACTTTCAGGTAATGATCAGTACAGCAAGCCCACTTGGCTCGCCAAATTTCGTTCTTCTAGGTTAAACCGTTCGTTGGCAGTAACCGGTTTCATTTTGAGGTTTCACTCTGTTTTCTCCTATAGGGATACATGTATTTGGAACTCTAAATCAAACACGGTTTGTTCTAGCTCTTTGAAACTTGACACAGCAAAGCAGTTTCAAGTTCTATCTCTATGGTTTGTTTGCTGTTGATGTAGCCCTAAGCAGAGACTGGCGAGAATCACTTTCATGGAAAGGGCCTGCCAAGCTTCCAAAAAACTACGAGTTGCCTGAAATCACAGCAGTTTTTCACCCAATCTTGATGAAACTTTCAGGTAACGATCAGTACACCAATCTCACTTGGCTCGCCAAATTTCGTTCTTCTAGGTTAAACCGTTCGTTTGCAGTAACCGTTTTCATTTTGAGGTTTCACTCTGTTTTCTCCTATATGGATACATGTATTTGGAACTCTAAATCAAACACGGTTTGTGCTAGCTCTTTGAAACTTGACACAATAAAGCAGTTTCAAGTTCTATCTCTATGGTTTGTTTGCTGTTGATGTAGCCCTAAGCAGAGACTGGCGAGAATCACTTTCATGGAAAGGGCCTTCCAAGCTTTCAAAAAACTACGAGTTGCCTGAAATCTCAGCAAACACTTTTTCACCCAATCTTGATGAAACTTGCAGGTAATGATCAGTACACCAATCCCACTTGGCTCGCCAAATTTCGTTCTTCTAGGTTAAACCGTTCGTTGGCAGTAACCGGTTTCATTTTGAGGTTTCACTCTGTTTTCTCCTATAGGGATACATGTATTTGGAACTCTAAATCAAACACGGTTTGTGCTACCTCTTTGAAACTTGACACAATAAAGCAGTTTCAAGTTCTATCTCTATGGTTTGTTTGCTGTTGATGTAGCCCTAAGCAGAGACTGGCGAGAATCACTTTCATGGAAAGGGCCTGCCAAGCTTCCAAAAAACTACGAGTTGCCTGAAATCTCAGCACACACTTTTTCACCCAATCTTGATGATACTTTCAGGTAATGATCAGTACACCAATCCCACTTGGCTCGCAAAATTTCGTTCTTCTAGGTTAAACCGTTCGTTGGCAGTAACCGGTTTCATTTTGAGGTTTCACTCTGTTTTCTCCTATAGGGATACATGTATTTGGAACTCTAAATCAAACACGGTTTGTGCTAGCTCTTTGAAACTTGACACAATAAAGCAGTTTCAAGTTCTATCTCTATGGTTTGTTTGCTGTTGATGTAGCCCTAAGCAGAGACTGGCGAGGATCACTTTCATGGAAAGGGCCTGCCAAGCTTCCAAAAAACTACGAGTTGCCTGAAGTCTCAGCAAACACTTTTTCACCCAATCTTGATGAAACTTGCAGGTAATGATCAGTACACCAATCCCACTTGGCTCACCAAATTTCGTTCTTCTAGGTTAAACCGTTCGTTGGCAGTAACCGGTTTCATTTTGAGGTTTCACTCTGTTTTCTCCAATAGTGATACATGTATTTGGAACTCTAAATCAAACACGGTTTGTGCTAGCTCTTTGAAACTTGACACAATAAAGCAGTTTCAAGTTCTATCTCTATGGTTTGTTTGCTGTTGATGTAGCCCTAAGCAGAGACTGGCGAGAATCACTTTCATGGAAAGGGCCTGCCAAGCTTCCAAAAAACTACGAGTTGCCTGAAATCTCAGCAAACACTTTTTCACCCAATCTTGATGATACTTTCAGGTAATGATCAGTACACGAATCCCACTTGGCTCGCCAAATTTCGTTCTTCTAGGTTAAACCGTTCGTTGGCAGTAACCGGTTTCATTTTGAGGTTTCACTCTGTTTTCTCCTATAGGGATACATGTATTTGGAACTCTAAATCAAACACGGTTTGTGCTAGCTCTTTGAAACTTGACACAGCAAAGCAGTTTCAAGTTCTATCTCTATGGTTTGTTTGCTGTTGATGTAGCCCTAAGCAGAGACTGGCGAGAATCACTTTCATGGAAAGGGCCTGCCAAGCTTCCAAAAAACTACGAGTTGCCTGAAATCTCAGCAAACACTTTTTCACCCAATCTTGATGATACTTTCAGGTAATGATCAGTACACCAAGCCCACTTGGCTCGCCAAATTTCGTTCTTCTAGGTTAAACCGTTCGTTGGCAGTAACCGGTTTCATTTTGAGGTTTCACTCTGTTTTCTCCTATAGGGATACATGTATTTGGAAGTCTAAATCAAACACGGTTTGTGCTAGCTCTTTGAAACTTGACACAATAAAGCAGTTTCAAGTTCTATCTCTATGGTTTGTTTGCTGTTGATGTAGCCCTAAGCAGAGACTGGCGAGAATCACTTTCATGGAAAGGGCCTGCCAAGCTTCCACAAAACTACGAGTTGCCTGAAATCTCAGCAAACACTTTTTCACCCAATCTTGATGATACTTTCAGGTAATGATCAGTACACCAAGCCCACTTGGCTCGCCAAATTTCGTTCTTCTAGGTTAAACCGTTCGTTGGCAGTAACCGGTTTCATTTTGAGGTTTCACTCTGTTTTCTCCTATAGGGATACATGTATTTGGAACTCTAAATCAAACACGGTTTGTGCTAGCTCTTTGAAACTTGACACAATAAAGCAGTTTCAAGTTCTATCTCTATGGTTTGTTTGCTGTTGATGTAGCCCTAAGCAGAGACTGGCGAGAATCACTTTCATGGAAGGGCCTGCCAAGCTTCCAAAAAACTACGAGTTGCCTGAAATCTCAGCAAACACTTTTTCACCCAATCTTGATGATACTTTCAGGTAATGATCAGTACACCAAGCCCACTTGGCTCGCCAAATTTCGTTCTTCTAGGTTAAACCGTTCGTTGGCAGTAACCGGTTTCATTTTGAGGTTTCACTCTGTTTTCTCCTATAGGGATACATGTACTTGGAAGTCTAAATCAAACACGGTTTGTGGTAGCTCTTTGAAACTTGACACAATAAAGCAGTTTCAAGTTCTATCTCTATGGTTTGTTTGCTGTTGATGTAGCCCTAAGCAGAGACTGGCGAGAATCACTTTCATGGAAAGGGCCTGCCAAGCTTCCAAAAAACTACGAGTTTCCTGAAATCTCAGCAAACACTTTTTCACCCAATCTTGATGATACTTTCAGGTAATGATCAGTACACCAATCCCACTTGGCTCGCCAAATTTCGTTCTTCTAGGTTAAACCGTTCATTGGCAGTAACCGGTTTCATTTTGAGGTTTCACTCTGTTTTCTCCTATAGGGATACATGTATTTGGAACTCTAAATCAAACACGGTTTGTGCTAGCTCTTTGAAACTTGACACAGTAAAGCAGTTTCAAGTTCTATCTCTATGGTTTGTTTGCTGTTGATGTAGCCCTAAGCAGAGACTGGCGAGAATCACTTTCATGGAAAGGGCCTGCCAAGCTTCCAAAAAACTACGAGTTGCCTGAAATCTCAGCAAACACTTTTTCACCCAATCTTGATGATACTTTCAGGTAATGATCAGTACAGCAAGCCCACTTGGCTCGCCAAATTTCGTTCTTCTAGGTTAAACCGTTCGTTGGCAGTAACCGGTTTCATTTTGAGGTTTCACTCTGTTTTCTCCTATAGGGATACATGTATTTGGAACTCTAAATCAAACACGGTTTGTGCTAGCTCTTTGAAACTTGACACAATAAAGCAGTTTCAAGTTCTGTCTCTATGGTTTGTTTGCTGTTGATGTAGCCCTAAGCAGAGACTGGCGAGAATCACTTTCATGGAAAGGGCCTGCCAAGCTTCCAAAAAACTACGAGTTTCCTGAAATCTCAGCACACACTTTTTCACCCAATCTTGATGAAACTTTCAGGTAATGATCAGTACACCAATCCTACTTGGCTCGCCAAATTTCGTTCTTCTAGGTTAAACCGTTCGTTGGCAGTAACCGGTTTCATTTTGAGGTTTCACTCTGTTTTCTCCTATAGGGATACATGTACTTGGAAGTCTAAATCAAACACGGTTTGTGGTAGCTCTTTGAAACTTGACACAATAAAGCAGTTTCAAGTTCTATCTCTATGGTTTGTTTGCTGTTGATGTAGCCCTAAGCAGAGACTGGCGAGAATCACTTTCATGTAAAGGGCCTGCCAAGCTTCCAAAAAACTACGAGTTTCCTGAAATCTCAGCAAACACTTTTTCACCCAATCTTGATGATACTTTCAGGTAATGATCAGTACACCAATCCCACTTGGCTCGCCAAATTTCGTTCTTCTAGGTTAAACCGTTCGTTGGCAGTAACCGGTTTCATTTTGAGGTTTCACTCTGTTTTCTCCTATAGGGATACATGTATTTGGAACTCTAAATCAAACACGGTTTGTGCTAGCTCTTTGAAACTTGACACAGTAAAGCAGTTTCAAGTTCTATCTCTATGGTTTGTTTGCTGTTGATGTAGCCCTAAGCAGAGACTGGCGAGAATCACTTTCATGGAAAGGGCCTGCCAAGCTTCCAAAAAACTACGAGTTGCCTGAAATCTCAGCAAACACTTTTTCACCCAATCTTGATGATACTTTCAGGTAATGATCAGTACAGCAAGCCCACTTGGCTCGCCAAATTTCGTTCTTCTAGGTTAAACCGTTCGTTGGCAGTAACCGGTTTCATTTTGAGGTTTCACTCTGTTTTCTCCTATAGGGATACATGTATTTGGAACTCTAAATCAAACACGGTTTGTTCTAGCTCTTTGAAACTTGACACAGCAAAGCAGTTTCAAGTTCTATCTCTATGGTTTGTTTGCTGTTGATGTAGCCCTAAGCAGAGACTGGCGAGAATCACTTTCATGGAAAGGGCCTGCCAAGCTTCCAAAAAACTACGAGTTGCCTGAAATCACAGCAGTTTTTCACCCAATCTTGATGAAACTTTCAGGTAACGATCAGTACACCAATCTCACTTGGCTCGCCAAATTTCGTTCTTCTAGGTTAAACCGTTCGTTTGCAGTAACCGTTTTCATTTTGAGGTTTCACTCTGTTTTCTCCTATATGGATACATGTATTTGGAACTCTAAATCAAACACGGTTTGTGCTAGCTCTTTGAAACTTGACACAATAAAGCAGTTTCAAGTTCTATCTCTATGGTTTGTTTGCTGTTGATGTAGCCCTAAGCAGAGACTGGCGAGAATCACTTTCATGGAAAGGGCCTGCCAAGCTTTCAAAAAACTACGAGTTGCCTGAAATCTCAGCAAACACTTTTTCACCCAATCTTGATGAAACTTGCAGGTAATGATCAGTACACCAATCCCACTTGGCTCGCCAAATTTCGTTCTTCTAGGTTAAACCGTTCGTTGGCAGTAACCGGTTTCATTTTGAGGTTTCACTCTGTTTTCTCCTATAGGGATACATGTATTTGGAACTCTAAATCAAACACGGTTTGTGCTACCTCTTTGAAACTTGACACAATAAAGCAGTTTCAAGTTCTATCTCTATGGTTTGTTTGCTGTTGATGTAGCCCTAAGCAGAGACTGGCGAGAATCACTTTCATGGAAAGGGCCTGCCAAGCTTCCAAAAAACTACGAGTTGCCTGAAATCTCAGCACACACTTTTTCACCCAATCTTGATGATACTTTCAGGTAATGATCAGTACACCAATCCCACTTGGCTCGCAAAATTTCGTTCTTCTAGGTTAAACCGTTCGTTGGCAGTAACCGGTTTCATTTTGAGGTTTCACTCTGTTTTCTCCTATAGGGATACATGTATTTGGAACTCTAAATCAAACACGGTTTGTGCTAGCTCTTTGAAACTTGACACAATAAAGCAGTTTCAAGTTCTATCTCTATGGTTTGTTTGCTGTTGATGTAGCCCTAAGCAGAGACTGGCGAGGATCACTTTCATGGAAAGGGCCTGCCAAGCTTCCAAAAAACTACGAGTTGCCTGAAGTCTCAGCAAACACTTTTTCACCCAATCTTGATGAAACTTGCAGGTAATGATCAGTACACCAATCCCACTTGGCTCACCAAATTTCGTTCTTCTAGGTTAAACCGTTCATTGGCAGTAACCGGTTTCATTTTGAGGTTTCACTCTGTTTTCTCCAATAGTGATACATGTATTTGGAACTCTAAATCAAACACGGTTTGTGCTAGCTCTTTGAAACTTGACACAATAAAGCAGTTTCAAGTTCTATCTCTATGGTTTGTTTGCTGTTGATGTAGCCCTAAGCAGAGACTGGCGAGGATCACTTTCATGGAAAGGGCCTGCCAAGCTTCCAAAAAACTACGAGTTGCCTGAAGTCTCAGCAAACACTTTTTCACCCAATCTTGATGAAACTTGCAGGTAATGATCAGTACACCAATCCCACTTGGCTCACCAAATTTCGTTCTTCTAGGTTAAACCGTTCGTTGGCAGTAACCGGTTTCATTTTGAGGTTTCACTCTGTTTTCTCCAATAGTGATACATGTATTTGGAACTCTAAATCAAACACGGTTTGTGCTAGCTCTTTGAAACTTGACACAATAAAGCAGTTTCAAGTTCTATCTCTATGGTTTGTTTGCTGTTGATGTAGCCCTAAGCAGAGACTGGCGAGAATCACTTTCATGGAAAGGGCCTGCCAAGCTTCCAAAAAACTACGAGTTGCCTGAAATCTCAGCAAACACTTTTTCACCCAATCTTGATGATACTTTCAGGTAATGATCAGTACACGAATCCCACTTGGCTCGCCAAATTTCGTTCTTCTAGGTTAAACCGTTCGTTGGCAGTAACCGGTTTCATTTTGAGGTTTCACTCTGTTTTCTCCTATAGGGATACATGTATTTGGAACTCTAAATCAAACACGGTTTGTGCTAGCTCTTTGAAACTTGACACAGCAAAGCAGTTTCAAGTTCTATCTCTATGGTTTGTTTGCTGTTGATGTAGCCCTAAGCAGAGACTGGCGAGAATCACTTTCATGGAAAGGGCCTGCCAAGCTTCCAAAAAACTACGAGTTGCCTGAAATCACAGCAGTTTTTCACCCAATCTTGATGAAACTTTCAGGTAACGATCAGTACACCAATCTCACTTGGCTCGCCAAATTTCGTTCTTCTAGGTTAAACCGTTCGTTTGCAGTAACCGGTTTCATTTTGAGGTTTCACTCTGTTTTCTCCTATATGGATACATGTATTTGGAACTCTAAATCAAACACGGTTTGTGCTAGCTCTTTGAAACTTGACACAATAAAGCAGTTTCAAGTTCTATCTCTATGGTTTGTTTGCTGTTGATGTAGCCCTAAGCAGAGACTGGCGAGAATCACTTTCATGGAAAGGGCCTGCCAAGCTTTCAAAAAACTACGAGTTGCCTGAAATCTCAGCAAACACTTTTTCACCCAATCTTGATGAAACTTGCAGGTAATGATCAGTACACCAATCCCACTTGGCTCGCCAAATTTCGTTCTTCTAGGTTAAACCGTTCGTTGGCAGTAACCGGTTTCATTTTGAGGTTTCACTCTGTTTTCTCCTATAGGGATACATGTATTTGGAACTCTAAATCAAACACGGTTTGTGCTACCTCTTTGAAACTTGACACAATAAAGCAGTTTCAAGTTCTATCTCTATGGTTTGTTTGCTGTTGATGTAGCCCTAAGCAGAGACTGGCGAGAATCACTTTCATGGAAAGGGCCTGCCAAGCTTCCAAAAAACTACGAGTTGCCTGAAATCTCAGCACACACTTTTTCACCCAATCTTGATGATACTTTCAGGTAATGATCAGTACACCAATCCCACTTGGCTCGCAAAATTTCGTTCTTCTAGGTTAAACCGTTCGTTGGCAGTAACCGGTTTCATTTTGAGGTTTCACTCTGTTTTCTCCTATAGGGATACATGTATTTGGAACTCTAAATCAAACACGGTTTGTGCTAGCTCTTTGAAACTTGACACAATAAAGCAGTTTCAAGTTCTATCTCTATGGTTTGTTTGCTGTTGATGTAGCCCTAAGCAGAGACTGGCGAGGATCACTTTCATGGAAAGGGCCTGCCAAGCTTCCAAAAAACTACGAGTTGCCTGAAGTCTCAGCAAACACTTTTTCACCCAATCTTGATGAAACTTGCAGGTAATGATCAGTACACCAATCCCACTTGGCTCACCAAATTTCGTTCTTCTAGGTTAAACCGTTCGTTGGCAGTAACCGGTTTCATTTTGAGGTTTCACTCTGTTTTCTCCAATAGTGATACATGTATTTGGAACTCTAAATCAAACACGGTTTGTGCTAGCTCTTTGAAACTTGACACAATAAAGCAGTTTCAAGTTCTATCTCTATGGTTTGTTTGCTGTTGATGTAGCCCTAAGCAGAGACTGGCGAGAATCACTTTCATGGAAAGGGCCTGCCAAGCTTCCAAAAAACTACGAGTTGCCTGAAATCTCAGCAAACACTTTTTCACCCAATCTTGATGATACTTTCAGGTAATGATCAGTACACGAATCCCACTTGGCTCGCCAAATTTCGTTCTTCTAGGTTAAACCGTTCGTTGGCAGTAACCGGTTTCATTTTGAGGTTTCACTCTGTTTTCTCCTATAGGGATACATGTATTTGGAACTCTAAATCAAACACGGTTTGTGCTAGCTCTTTGAAACTTGACACAGCAAAGCAGTTTCAAGTTCTATCTCTATGGTTTGTTTGCTGTTGATGTAGCCCTAAGCAGAGACTGGCGAGAATCACTTTCATGGAAAGGGCCTGCCAAGCTTCCAAAAAACTACGAGTTGCCTGAAATCTCAGCACACACTTTTTCACCCAATCTTGATGAAACTTGCAGGTAACAATCAGTACACCAATCTCACTTGGCTCGCCAAATTTCGTTCTTCTAGGTTAAACCGTTCGTTTGCAGTAACCGGTTTCATTTTGAGGTTTCACTCTGTTTTCTCCTATATGGATACATGTATTTGGAACTCTAAATCAATCACGGTTTGTGCTAGCTCTTTGAAACTTGACACAATAAAGCAGTTTCAAGTTCTATCTCTATGGTTTGTTTGCTGTTGATGTAGCCCTAAGCAGAGACTGGCGAGAATCACTTTCATGGAAAGGGCCTGCCAAGCTTTCAAAAAACTATGAGTTGCCTGAAATTTCAGCAAACACTTTTTCAACCCAATCTTGATGAAACTTGCAGGTAATGATCAGTACACCAATCCCACTTGGCTCGCCAAATTTCGTTCTTCTAGGTTAAACCGTTCGTTGGCAGTAACCGGTTTCATTTTGAGGTTTCACTCTGTTTTCTCCTATAGGGATACATGTATTTGGAACTCTAAATCAAACACGGTTTGTGCTACCTCTTTGAAACTTGACACAATAAAGCAGTTTCAAGTTCTATCTCTATGGTTTGTTTGCTGTTGATGTAGCCCTAAGCAGAGACTGGCGAGAATCACTTTCATGGAAAGGGCCTGCCAAGCTTCCAAAAAACTACGAGTTGCCTGAAATCTCAGCACACACTTTTTCACCCAATCTTGATGATACTTTCAGGTAATGATCAGTACACCAATCCCACTTGGCTCGCAAAATTTCGTTCTTCTAGGTTAATCCGTTCGTTGGCAGTAACCGGTTTCATTTTGAGGTTTCACTCTGTTTTCTCCTATAGGGATACATGTATTTGGAACTCTAAATCAAACACGGTTTGTGCTAGCTCTTTAAAACTTGACACAATAAAGCAGTTTCAAGTTCTATCTCTATGGTTTGTTTGCTGTTGATGTAGCCCTAAGCAGAGACTGGCGAGAATCACTTTCATGGAAAGGGCCTGCCAAGCTTCCAAAAAACTACGAGTTGCCTGAAATCTCAGCAAACACTTTTTCACCCAATCTTGGTGATACTTTCAGGTAATGATCAGTACACCAATCCCACTTGGCTCGCCAAATTTCGTTCTTCTAGGTTAAACCATTCGTTGGCAGTAACCGGTTTCATTTTGAGGTTTCACTCTGTTTTCTCCTATAGGGAAACATGTATTTGGAACTCTAAATCAAACACGGTTTGTGCTAGCTCTTTGAAACTTGACACAATAAAGCAGTTTCAAGTTCTATCTCTATGGTTTGTTTGATGTTGATGTAGCCCTAAGCAGAGACTGGCGAGATTCACTTTCATGGAAAGGGCCTGCCAAGCTTCCAAAAAACTACGAGTTGCCTGAAATCTCAGCAAACACTCTTTCACCCAATGTTGATGAAACTTTCAGGTAATGATCAGTACAACAATCCCACTTGGCTCGCCAAATTTCGTTCTTCTAGGTTAAACCGTTCGTTGGCAGTAACCGGTTTCATTTTGAGGTTTCACTGTGTTTTCTCCTATAGGGATACATGTATTTGGAACTCTAAATCAAACACGGTTTGTGCTAGCTCTTTGAAACTTGACACAATAAAGCAGTTTCCAGTTCTATCTCTATGGTTTGTTTGCTGTTGATGTAGCCCTAAGCAGAGACTGGCGAGAATCACTTACATGGAAAGGGCCTGCCAAGCTTCCAAAAAACTACGAGTTGCCTGAAATCTCAGCAAACACTTTTTCACCCAATCTTGATGAAACTTTCAGGTAATGATCAGTACACCAATCCCACTTGGCTCGCCAAATTTCGTTCTTCTAGGTTAAACCGTTCGTTGGCAGTAACCGGTTTCATTTGAGGTTTCACTCTGTTTTCTCCTATAGGGATACATGTATTTGGAACTCTAAATCAAACACGGTTTGTGCTAGCTCTTTGAAACTTGACACAATAAAGCAGTTTCAAGTTCTATCTCTATGGTTTGTTTGCTGTTGATGTAGCCCTAAGCAGAGACTGGCGAGAATCACTTTCATGAAAGGGCCTGCCAAGCTTCCAAAAAACTACGAGTTGCCTGAAATCTCAGCAAACACTTTTTCACCCATCTTGATGATACTTTCAGGTAATGATCAGTACACCAATCCCACTTGGCTCGCCAAATTTCGGTCTTCTAGGTTAAACCGTTCGTTGGCAGTAACCGGTTTCATTTTGAGGTTTCACTCTGTTTTCTCCTATAGGATACATGTATTTGGAACTCTAAATCAAACACGGTTTGTGCTAGCTCTTTGAAACTTGACACAATAAAGCAGTTTCAAGTTCTATCTCTATGGTTTGTTTGCTGTTGATGTAGCCCTAAGCAGAGACTGGCGAGGATCACTTTCATGGAAAGGGCCTGCCAAGCTTCCAAAAAACTACGAGTTGCCTGAAATCTCAGCAAACACTTTTTCACCCAATCTTGATGAAACTTGCAGGTAATGATCAGTACACCAATCCCACTTGGCTCACCAAATTTCGTTCTTCTAGGTTAAACCGTTCGTTGGCAGTAACCGGTTTCATTTTGAGGTTTCACTCTGTTTTCTCCAATAGGGATACATGTATTTGGAACTCTAAATCAAACACGGTTTTGTGCTAGCTCTTTGAAACTTGACACAATAAAGCAGTTTCAAGTTCTATCTCTATGGTTTGTTTGCTGTTGATGTAGCCCTAAGCAGAGACTGGCGAGAATCACTTTCATGGAAAGGGCCTGCCAAGCTTCCAAAAAACTACGAGTTGCCTGAAATCTCAGCAAACACTTTTCACCCAATCTTGATGATACTTTCAGGTAATGATCAGTACACCAATCCCACTTGGCTCGCCAAATTTCGTTCTTCTAGGTTAAACCGTTCGTTGGCAGTAACCGGTTTCATTTTGAGGTTTCACTGTGTTTTCTCCTATAGGGATACATGTATTTGGAACTCTAAATCAAACACGGTTTGTGCTAGCTCTTTGAAACTTGACACAATAAAGAAGTTTCAAGTTCTATCTCTATGGTTTGTTTGCTGTTGATGTAGCCCTAAGCAGAGACTGGCGAGAATCACTTTCATGGAAAGGGCCTGCCAAGCTTCCAAAAAACTACGAGTTGCCTGAAATCTCAGCACACACTTTTTCACCCAATCTTGATGAAACTTTCAGGTAATGATCAGTACACCAATCCCACTAGGCTCACTAAATTTCGTTCTTCTAGGTTAAACCGTTCGTTGGCAGTAACCGGTTTCATTTTGAGGTTTCACTGTGTTTTCTCCTATAGGGATACATGTATTTGGAACTCTAAATCAAACACGGTTTGTGCTAGCTCTTTGAAAACTTGACACAATAAAGCAGTTTCAAGTTCTATCTCTATGGTTTGTTTGATGTTGATGTAGCTCTAAGCAGAGACTGGCGAGAATCACTTTCATGGAAAGGGCCTGCCAAGCTTCCAAAAAACTACGAGTTGCCTGAAATCTCAGCAAACACTTTTTCACCCAATCTTGATGAAACTTTCAGGTAATGATCAGTACACCAAATCCCACTTGGCTCACCAAATTTCGTTCTTCTAGGTTAAACCGTTCGTTGGCAGTAACCGGTTTCATTTTGAGGTTTCACTCTGTTTTCTCCTATAGGGATACATGTATTTGGAACTCTAAATCAAACACGGTTTGTGCTAGGTCTTTGAAACTTGACACAATAAAGCAGTTTCAAGTTCTATCTCTATGGTTTGTTTGCTGTTGATGTAGCCCTAAGCAGAGACTGGCGAGAATCACTTTCATGAAAGGGCCTGCCAAGCTTCCAAAAAACTACGAGTTGCCTGAAATCACAGCAAACAGTTTTTCACCCAATCTTGATGAAACTTTCAGGTAACTATCAGTACACCAATCTCACTTGGCTCGCCAAATTTCGTTCTTCTAGGTTAAACCGTTCGTTGGCAGTAACCGTTTTCATTTTGAGGTTTCACTCTGTTTTCTCCTCTAGGGATACATGTATTTGGAACTCTAAATCAAACACGGTTTGTGATAGCTTTTTGAAACTTGACACAATAAAGCAGTTTCAAGTTCTATCTCTGTGGTTTGTTTGCTGTTGATGTAGCCCTAAGCAGAGACTGGCGAGAATCACTTTCATGGAAAGGGCCTGCCAAGCTTCCAAAAAACTACGAGTAGCCTGAAATCTCAGCAAACACTTTTTCACCCATCTTGATGATACTTTCAGGTAATGATCAGTACACCAATCCCACTTGGCTCGCCAAATTTCGTTCTTCTAGGTTAAACCGTTCGTTGGCAGTAACCGGTTTCATTTTGAGGTTTCACTCTGTTTTCTCCTATAGGGATACATGTATTTGGAACTCTAAATCAAACACGGTTTGTGCTAGCTCTTTGAAACTTGACACAATAAAGCAGTTTCAAGTTCTATCTCTATGGTTTGTTTGCTGTTGATGTAGCCATAAGCAGAGACTGGCGAGGATCACTTTCATGGAAAGGGCCTGCCAAGCTTCCAAAAAACTACGAGTTGCCTGAAATCTCAGCACACACTTTTTCACCCAATCTTGATGATACTTTCAGGTAATGATCAGTACACCAATCCCACTTGGCTTGCAAAATTTCGTTCTTCTAGGTTAATCCGTTCGTTGGCAGTAACCGGTTTCATTTTGAGGTTTCACTCTGTTTTCTCCTATAGGGATACATGTATTTGGAACTCTAAATCAAACACGGTTTGTGCTAGCTCTTTAAAACTTGACACAATAAAGCAGTTTCAAGTTCTATCTCTATGGTTTGTTTGCTGTTGATGTAGCCCTAAGCAGAGACTGGCGAGAATCACTTTCATGAAAGGGCCTGCCAAGCTTCCAAAAAACTACGAGTTGCCTGAAATCTCAGCAAACACTTTTTCACCCAATCTTGATGATACTTTCAGGTAATGATCAGTACACCAATCCCACTTGGCTCGCCAAATTTCGTTCTTCTAGGTTAAACCATTCGTTGGCAGTAACCGGTTTCATTTTGAGGTTTCACTCTGTTTTCTCCTATAGGGAAACATGTATTTGGAACTCTAAATCAAACACGGTTTGTGCTAGCTCTTTGAAACTTGACACAATAAAGCAGTTTCAAGTTCTATCTCTATGGTTTGTTTGATGTTGATGTAGCCCTAAGCAGAGACTGGCGAGATTCACTTTCATGGAAAGGGCCTGCCAAGCTTCCAAAAAACTACGAGTTGCCTGAAATCTCAGCAAACACTCTTTCACCCAATGTTGATGAAACTTCAGGTAATGATCAGTACAACAATCCCACTTGGCTCGCCAAATTTCGTTCTTCTAGGTTAAACCGTTCGTTGGCAGTAACCGGTTTCATTTTGAGGTTTCACTGTGTTTTCTCCTATAGGGATACATGTATTTGGAACTCTAAATCAAACACGGTTTGTGCTAGCTCTTTGAAACTTGACACAATAAAGCAGTTTCCAGTTCTATCTCTATGGTTTGTTTGCTGTTGATGTAGCCCTAAGCAGAGACTGGCGAGAATCACTTACATGGAAAGGGCCTGCCAAGCTTCCAAAAACTACGAGTTGCCTGAAATCTCAGCAAACACTTTTTCACCCAATCTTGATGAAACTTTCAGGTAATGATCAGTACACCAATCCCACTTGGCTCGCCAAATTTCGTTCTTCTAGGTTAAACCGTTCGTTGGCAGTAACCGGTTTCATTTTGAGGTTTCACTCTGTTTTCTCCTATAGGGATACATGTATTTGGAACTCTAAATCAAACACGGTTTGTGCTAGCTCTTTGAAACTTGACACAATAAAGCAGTTTCAAGTTCTATCTCTATGGTTTGTTTGCTGTTGATGTAGCCCTAAGCAGAGACTGGCGAGAATCACTTTCATGAAAGGGCCTGCCAAGCTTCCAAAAAACTACGAGTTGCCTGAAATCTCAGCAAACACTTTTTCACCCATCTTGATGATACTTTCAGGTAATGATCAGTACACCAATCCCACTTGGCTCGCCAAATTTCGGTCTTTCTAGGTTAAAACGTTCGTTGGCAATAACCGGTTTCATTTTGAGGTTTCACTCTGTTTTCTCCTATAGGGATACATGTATTTGGAACTCTAAATCAAACACGGTTTGTGCTAGCTCTTTGAAACTTGACACAATAAAGCAGTTTCAAGTTCTATCTCTATGGTTTGTTTGCTGTTGATGTAGCCCTAAGCAGAGACTGGCGAGGATCACTTTCATGGAAAGGGCCTGCCAAACTTCCAAAAAACTACGAGTTGCCTGAAATCTCAGCAAACACTTTTTCACCCAATCTTGATGAAACTTGCAGGTAATGATCAGTACACCAATCCCACTTGGCTCACCAAATTTCGTTCTTCTAGGTTAAACCGTTCGTTGGCAGTAACCGGTTTCATTTTGAGGTTTCACTCTGTTTTCTCCAATAGGGATACATGTATTTGGAACTCTAAATCAAACACGGTTTGTGCTAGCTCTTTGAAACTTGACACAATAAAGAAGTTTCAAGTTCTATCTCTATGGTTTGTTTGCTGTTGATGTAGCCCTAAGCAGAGACTGGCGAGAATCACTTTCATGGAAAGGGCCTGCCAAGCTTCCAAAAAACTACGAGTTGCCTGAAATCTCAGCACACACTTTTTCACCCAATCTTGATGAAACTTTCAGGTAATGATCAGTACACCAATCCCACTAGGCTCACTAAATTTCGTTCTTCTAGGTTAAACCGTTCGTTGGCAGTAACCGGTTTCATTTTGAGGTTTCACTGTGTTTTCTCCTATAGGGATACATGTATTTGGAACTCTAAATCAAACACGGTTTGTGCTAGCTCTTTGAAACTTGACACAATAAAGCAGTTTCAAGTTCTATCTCTATGGTTTGTTTGATGTTGATGTAGCTCTAAGCAGAGACTGGCGAGAATCACTTTCATGGAAAGGGCCTGCCAAGCTTCCAAAAAACTACGAGTTGCCTGAAATCTCAGCAAACACTTTTTCACCCAATCTTGATGAAACTTTCAGGTAATGATCAGTACACCAATCCCACTTGGCTCACCAAATTTCGTTCTTCTAGGTTAAACCGTTCGTTGGCAGTAACCGGTTTCATTTTGAGGTTTCACTCTGTTTTCTCCTATAGGGATACATGTATTTGGAACTCTAAATCAAACACGGTTTGTGCTAGCTCTTTGAAACTTGACACAATAAAGCAGTTTCAAGTTCTATCTCTATGGTTTGTTTGCTGTTGATGTAGCCCTAAGCAGAGACTGGCGAGAATCACTTTCATGGAAAGGGCCTGCCAAGCTTCCAAAAAACTACGAGTTGCCTGAAATCACAGCAAACAGTTTTTCACCCAATCTTGATGAAACTTTCAGGTAACTATCAGTACACCAATCTCACTTGGCTCGCCAAATTTCGTTCTTCTAGGTTAAACCGTTCGTTGGCAGTAACCGTTTCATTTTGAGGTTTCACTCTGTTTTCTCCTCTAGGGATACATGTATTTGGAACTCTAAATCAAACACGGTTTGTGATAGCTTTTTGAAACTTGACACAATAAAGCAGTTTCAAGTTCTATCTCTGTGGTTTGTTTGCTGTTGATGTAGCCCTAAGCAGAGACTGGCGAGAATCACTTTCATGGAAAGGGCCTGCCAAGCTTCCAAAAAACTACGAGTAGCCTGAAATCTCAGCAAACACTTTTTCACCCATCTTGATGATACTTTCAGGTAATGATCAGTACACCAATCCCACTTGGCTCGCCAAATTTCGTTCTTCTAGGTTAAACCGTTCGTTGGCAGTAACCGGTTTCATTTTGAGGTTTCACTCTGTTTTCTCCTATAGGGATACATGTATTTGGAACTCTAAATCAAACACGGTTTGTGCTAGCTCTTTGAAACTTGACACAATAAAGCAGTTTCAAGTTCTATCTCTATGGTTTGTTTGCTGTTGATGTAGCCATAAGCAGAGACTGGCGAGGATCACTTTCATGGAAAGGGCCTGCCAAGCTTCCAAAAAACTACGAGTTGCCTGAAATCTCAGTACACACTTTTTCACCCAATCTTGATGAAACTTTCAGGTAATGATCAGTACACCAATCCCACTTGGCTCGCTAAATTTCGTTCTTCTAGGTTAAACCGTTCATTGGCAGTAACCGGTTTCATTTTGAGGTTTCACTGTGTTTTCTCCTATAGGGATACATGTATTTGGAACTCTAAATCAAACACGGTTTGTGCTAGCTCTTTGAAACTTGACACAATAAAGAAGTTTCAAGTTCTATCTCTATGGTTTGTTTGCTGTTGATGTAGCCCTAAGCAGAGACTGGCGAGAATCACTTTCATGGAAAGGGCCTGCCAAGCTTCCAAAAAACTACGAGTTGCCTGAAATCTCAGCACACACTTTTTCACCCAATCTTGATGAAACTTTCAGGTAATGATCAGTACACCAATCCCACTTGGCTCACTAAATTTCGTTCTTCTAGGTTAAACCGTTCGTTGGCAGTAACCAGTTTCATTTTGAGGTTTCACTGTGTTTTCTCCTATAGGGATACATGTATTTGGAACTCTAAATCAAACACGGTTTGTGCTAGCTCTTTGAAACTTGACACAATAAAGCAGTTTCAAGTTCTATCTCTATGGTTTGTTTGATGTTGATGTAGCTCTAAGCAGAGACTGGCGAGAATCACTTTCATGGAAAGGGCCTGCCAAGCTTCCAAAAAACTACGAGTTGCCTGAAATCTCAGCAAACACTTTTTCATCCAATCTTGATGAAACTTTCAGGTAATGATCAGTACACCAATCCCACTTGGCTCACCAAATTTCGTTCTTCTAGGTTAAACCGTTCGTTGGCAGTAACCGGTTTCATTTTGAGGTTTCACTCTGTTTTCTCCTATAGGGATACATGTATTTGGAACTCTAAATCAAACACGGTTTGTGCTAGCTCTTTGAAACTTGACACAATAAAGCAGTTTCAAGTTCTATCTCTATGGTTTGTTTGCTGTTGATGTAGCCCTAAGCAGAGACTGGCGAGAATCACTTTCATGGAAAGGGCCTGCCAAGTTTCCAAAAAACTACGAGTTGCCTGAAATCACAGCAAGCAGTTTTTCACCCAATCTTGATGAAACTTTCAGGTAACTATCAGTACACCAATCTCACTTGGCTCGCCAAATTTCGTTCTTCTAGGTTAAACCGTTCGTTGGCAGTAACCGTTTTCATTTTGAGGTTTCACTCTGTTTTCTCCTCTAGGGATACATGTATTTGGAACTCTAAATCAAACACGGTTTGTGATAGCTTTTTGAAACTTGACACAATAAAGCAGTTTCAAGTTCTATCTCTGTGGTTTGTTTGCTGTTGATGTAGCCCTAAGCAGAGACTGGCGAGAATCACTTTCATGGAAAGGGCCTGCCAAGCTTCCAAAAAACTACGAGTAGCCTGAAATCTCAGCAAACACTTTTTCACCCATCTTGATGATACTTTCAGGTAATGATCAGTACACCAATCCCACTTGGCTCGCCAAATTTCGTTCTTCTAGGTTAAACCGTTCGTTGGCAGTAACCGGTTTCATTTTGAGGTTTCACTCTGTTTTCTCCTATAGGGATACATGTATTTGGAACTCTAAATCAAACACGGTTTGTGCTAGCTCTTTGAAACTTGACACAATAAAGCAGTTTCAAGTTCTATCTCTATGGTTTGTTTGCTGTTGATGTAGCCATAAGCAGAGACTGGCGAGGATCACTTTCATGGAAAGGGCCTGCCAAGCTTCCAAAAAACTACGAGTTGCCTGAAATCTCAGCACACACTTTTTCACCCAATCTTGATGAAACTTTCAGGTAATGATCAGTACACCAATCCCACTTGGCTCGCTAAATTTCGTTCTTCTAGGTTAAACCGTTCATTGGCAGTAACCGGTTTCATTTTGAGGTTTCACTGTGTTTTCTCCTATAGGGATACATGTATTTGGAACTCTAAATCAAACACGGTTTGTGCTAGCTCTTTGAAACTTGACACAATAAAGAAGTTTCAAGTTCTATCTCTATGGTTTGTTTGCTGTTGATGTAGCCCTAAGCAGAGACTGGCGAGAATCACTTTCATGGAAAGGGCCTGCCAAGCTTCCAAAAAACTACGAGTTGCCTGAAATCTCAGCACACACTTTTTCACCCAATCTTGATGAAACTTTCAGGTAATGATCAGTACACCAATCCCACTTGGCTCACTAAATTTCGTTCTTCTAGGTTAAACCGTTCGTTGGCAGTAACCGGTTTCATTTTGAGGTTTCACTCTGTTTTCTCCTATAGGGATACATGTATTTGGAACTCTAAATCAAACACGGTTTGTGCTAGCTCTTTGAAACTTGACACAATAAAGCAGTTTCAAGTTCTATCTCTATGGTTTGTTTGATGTTGATGTAGCTCTAAGCAGAGACTGGCGAGAATCACTTTCATGGAAAGGGCCTGCCAAGCTTCCAAAAAACTACGAGTTGCCTGAAATCTCAGCAAACACTTTTTCATCCAATCTTGATGAAACTTTCAGGTAATGATCAGTACACCAATCCCACTTGGGCTCACCAAATTTCGTTCTTCTAGGTTAAACCGTTCGTTGGCAGTAACCGGTTTCATTTTGAGGTTTCACTCTGTTTTCTCCTATAGGGATACATGTATTTGGAACTCTAAATCAAACACGGTTTGTGCTAGCTCTTTGAAACTTGACACAATAAAGCAGTTTCAAGTTCTATCTCTATGGTTTGTTTGCTGTTGATGTAGCCCTAAGCAGAGACTGGCGAGAATCACTTTCATGGAAAGGGCCTGCCAAGCTTCCAAAAAACTACGAGTTGCCTGAAATCACAGCAAACAGTTTTTCACCCAATCTTGATGAAACTTTCAGGTAACTATCAGTACACCAATCTCACTTGGCTCGCCAAATTTCGTTCTTCTAGGTTAAACCGTTCGTTGGCAGTAACCGTTTTCATTTTGAGGTTTCACTCTGTTTTCTCCTCTAGGATACATGTATTTGGAACTCTAAATCAAACACGGTTTGTGGATAGCTTTTTGAAACTTGACACAATAAAGCAGTTTCAAGTTCTATCTCTGTGGTTTGTTTGCTGTTGATGTAGCCCTAAGCAGAGACTGGCGAGAATCACTTTCATGGAAAGGGCCTGCCAAGCTTCCAAAAAACTACGAGTAGCCTGAAATCTCAGCAAACACTTTTTCACCCATCTTGATGATACTTTCAGGTAATGATCAGTACACCAATCCCACTTGGCTCGCCAAATTTCGTTCTTCTAGGTTAAACCGTTCGTTGGCAGTAACCGGTTTCATTTTGAGGTTTCACTCTGTTTTCTCCTATAGGGATACATGTATTTGGAACTCTAAATCAAACACGGTTTGTGCTAGCTCTTTGAAACTTGACACAATAAAGCAGTTTCAAGTTCTATCTCTATGGTTTGTTTGCTGTTGATGTAGCCATAAGCAGAGACTGGCGAGGATCACTTTCATGGAAAGGGCCTGCCAAGCTTCCAATAAACTACGAGTTGCCTGAAATCTCAGCACACACTTTTTCACCCAATCTTGATGAAACTTTCAGGTAATGATCAGTACACCAATCCCACTTGGCTCGCTAAATTTCGTTCTTCTAGGTTAAACCGTTCATTGGCAGTAACCGGTTTCATTTTGAGGTTTCACTGTGTTTTCTCCTATAGGGATACATGTATTTGGAACTCTAAATCAAACACGGTTTGTGCTAGCTCTTTGAAACTTGACACAATAAAGAAGTTTCAAGTTCTATCTCTATGGTTTGTTTGCTGTTGATGTAGCCCTAAGCAGAGACTGGCGAGAATCACTTTCATGGAAAGGGCCTGCCAAGCTTCCAAAAAACTACGAGTTGCCTGAAATCTCAGCACACACTTTTTCACCCAATCTTGATGAAACTTTCAGGTAATGATCAGTACACCAATCCCACTTGGCTCACTAAATTTCGTTCTTCTAGGTTAAACCGTTCGTTGGCAGTAACCGGTTTCATTTTGAGGTTTCACTGTGTTTTCTCCTATAGGGATACATGTATTTGGAACTCTAAATCAAACACGGTTTGTGCTAGCTCTTTGAAACTTGACACAATAAAGCAGTTTCAAGTTCTATCTCTATGGTTTGTTTGATGTTGATGTAGCTCTAAGCAGAGACTGGCGAGAATCACTTTCATGGAAAGGGCCTGCCAAGCTTCCAAAAAACTACGAGTTGCCTGAAATCTCAGCAAACACTTTTTCATCCAATCTTGATGAAACTTTCAGGTAATGATCAGTACACCAATCCCACTTGGCTCACCAAATTTCGTTCTTCTAGGTTAAACCGTTCGTTGGCAGTAACCGGTTTCATTTTGAGGTTTCACTCTGTTTTCTCCTATAGGGATACATGTATTTGGAACTCTAAATCAAACACGGTTTGTGCTAGCTCTTTGAAACTTGACACAATAAAGCAGTTTCAAGTTCTATCTCTATGGTTTGTTTGCTGTTGATGTAGCCCTAAGCAGAGACTGGCGAGAATCACTTTCATGGAAAGGGCCTGCCAAGTTTCCAAAAACTACGAGTTGCCTGAAATCACAGCAAACAGTTTTTCACCCAATCTTGATGAAACTTTCAGGTAACTATCAGTACACCAATCTCACTTGGCTCGCCAAATTTCGTTCTTCTAGGTTAAACCGTTCGTTGGCAGTAACCGTTTTCATTTTGAGGTTTCACTCTGTTTTCTCCTCTAGGGATACATGTATTTGGAACTCTAAATCAAACACGGTTTGTGATAGCTTTTTGAAACTTGACACAATAAAGCAGTTTCAAGTTCTATCTCTGTGGTTTGTTTGCTGTTGATGTAGCCCTAAGCAGAGACTGGCGAGAATCACTTTCATGGAAAGGGCCTGCCAAGCTTCCAAAAAACTACGAGTAGCCTGAAATCTCAGCAAACACTTTTCACCCATCTTGATGATACTTTCAGGTAATGATCAGTACACCAATCCCACTTGGCTCGCCAAATTTCGTTCTTCTAGGTTAAACCGTTCGTTGGCAGTAACCGGTTTCATTTTGAGGTTTCACTCTGTTTTCTCCTATAGGGATACATGTATTTGGAACTCTAAATCAAACACGGTTTGTGCTAGCTCTTTGAAACTTGACACAATAAAGCAGTTTCAAGTTCTATCTCTATGGTTTGTTTGCTGTTGATGTAGCCATAAGCAGAGACTGGCGAGGATCACTTTCATGGAAAGGGCCTGCCAAGCTTCCAAAAAACTACGAGTTGCCTGAAATCTCAGCACACACTTTTTCACCCAATCTTGATGAAACTTTCAGGTAATGATCAGTACACCAATCCCACTTGGCTCGCTAAATTTCGTTCTTCTAGGTTAAACCGTTCATTGGCAGTAACCGGTTTCATTTTGAGGTTTCACTGTGTTTTCTCCTATAGGGATACATGTATTTGGAACTCTAAATCAAACACGGTTTGTGCTAGCTCTTTGAAACTTGACACAATAAAGAAGTTTCAAGTTCTATCTCTATGGTTTGTTTGCTGTTGATGTAGCCCTAAGCAGAGACTGGCGAGAATCACTTTCATGGAAAGGGCCTGCCAAGCTTCCAAAAAACTACGAGTTGCCTGAAATCTCAGCACACACTTTTTCACCCAATCTTGATGAAACTTTCAGGTAATGATCAGTACACCAATCCCACTTGGCTCACTAAATTTCGTTCTTCTAGGTTAAACCGTTCGTTGGCAGTAACCGGTTTCATTTTGAGGTTTCACTGTGTTTTCTCCTATAGGGATACATGTATTTGGAACTCTAAATCAAACACGGTTTGTGCTAGCTCTTTGAAACTTGACACAATAAAGCAGTTTCAAGTTCTATCTCTATGGTTTGTTTGATGTTGATGTAGCTCTAAGCAGAGACTGGCGAGAATCACTTTCATGGAAAGGGCCTGCCAAGCTTCCAAAAAACTACGAGTTGCCTGAAATCTCAGCAAACACTTTTTCACCCAATCTTGATGAAACTTTCAGGTAATGATCAGTACACCAATCCCACTTGGCTCACCAAATTTCGTTCTTCTAGGTTAAACCGTTCGTTGGCAGTAACCGGTTTCATTTTGAGGTTTCACTCTGTTTTCTCCTATAGGGATACATGTATTTGGAACTCTAAATCAAACACGGTTTGTGCTAGCTCTTTGAAACTTGACACAATAAAGCAGTTTCAAGTTCTATCTCTATGGTTTGTTTGCTGTTGATGTAGCCCTAAGCAGAGACTGGCGAGAATCACTTTCATGGAAAGGGCCTGCCAAGCTTCCAAAAAACTACGAGTTGCCTGAAATCACAGCAAACAGTTTTTCACCCAATCTTGATGAAACTTTCAGGTAACTATCAGTACACCAATCTCACTTGGCTCGCCAAATTTCGTTCTTCTAGGTTAAACCGTTCGTTGGCAGTAACCGGTTTCATTTTGAGGTTTCACTCTGTTTTCTCCTCTAGGGATACATGTATTTGGAACTCTAAATCAAACACGGTTTGTGATAGCTTTTTGAAACTTGACACAATAAAGCAGTTTCAAGTTCTATCTCTGTGGTTTGTTTGCTGTTGATGTAGCCCTAAGCAGAGACTGGCGAGAATCACTTTCATGGAAAGGGCCTGCCAAGCTTCCAAAAAACTACGAGTAGCCTGAAATCTCAGCAAACACTTTTTCACCCATCTTGATGATACTTTCAGGTAATGATCAGTACACCAATCCCACTTGGCTCGCCAAATTTCGTTCTTCTAGGTTAAACCGTTCGTTGGCAGTAACCGGTTTCATTTTGAGGTTTCACTCTGTTTTCTCCTATAGGGATACATGTATTTGGAACTCTAAATCAAACACGGTTTGTGCTAGCTCTTTGAAACTTGACACAATAAAGCAGTTTCAAGTTCTATCTCTATGGTTTGTTTGCTGTTGATGTAGCCATAAGCAGAGACTGGCGAGGATCACTTTCATGGAAAGGGCCTGCCAAGCTTCCAAAAAACTACGAGTTGCCTGAAATCTCAGCACACACTTTTTCACCCAATCTTGATGAAACTTTCAGGTAATGATCAGTACACCAATCCCACTTGGCTCGCTAAATTTCGTTCTTCTAGGTTAAACCGTTCGTTGGCAGTAACCGGTTTCATTTTGAGGTTTCACTGTGTTTTCTCCTATAGGGATACATGTATTTGGAACTCTAAATCAAACACGGTTTGTGCTAGCTCTTTGAAACTTGACACAATAAAGCAGTTTCCAGTTCTATCTCTATGGTTTGTTTGCTGTTGATGTAGCCCTAAGCAGAGACTGGTG
>NW_027521964.1:0-40925 GCF_052094955.1 Ictidomys tridecemlineatus
GGCTGTTACAGAGAGCAGAGTTTGAAGACTGGGTTGCAGAAGGATCTTACGTAGAGCAGAGTTTGGAGTCTGAGGTGCAGAAGGACTGTTAAGTAGAACAGAGTTTGGAGACTGGGATGCAGAAGGATCATTGCAGAGAGCAGATGTTGGACACTGGGGTGCAGAAGGACTGTTACACAGAGCAGAGGTTGAAGACTGAGGTTAAGAAGGACTGTTACAGAGAGCAGATGTGGGAGAAAGGTGTACAGGACTGACACAGAGTAGAAGTTGGAGACTCAGGTGCAGAAGGACCATCGCAGAGAGCAGAGGTTCGAGACTCAGGTGCAGAAGGATTGTTACAGAGAGCAGAGTTTGGATACTGGGGTCTAGAAGAACTGTAGCAGAGAGCGGAGGTTTGAGACTAAGGTGCAGATGGACATTTACTCAGAGCACAGGTTGGAGATTGGGGTGCAGAAGTACTGTTACAGAAAGAAGAGGTTGGAGACTCGGGTGTAGAAGTACGCTTACACAGAGCAGAGGTTGGAAAATGCAGTACAGAAGGACTGTTATAGAGAGCAGAGTTTGGAGACTGGGTGGAGAAGTACTGTTGCAGAGAGCAAATGTTGGAGACTGGGGTGCAAAAGGACTTTTGCAGAGAGCAGAGGATGGAGACTGGGATGTGGAAGGACTTTTGCAGAGAGCAGAGGTTGCAGACTGAGTTGCAGAAGGACTGTAACAGAGGGCAGAGTTTTGAGACTGTGGTCCAAAACGACTGATACAGAAAGCAGAGGTTGGATACTGGGGTGCATAAGGACCCTTACGGAGAACAGCGGTTTGAGATTTCGGTACAGAAGGACTGTTACAGAGAGCAGAGATTGGAGACTGGGGTGCAAAATAACTGATGTAGAGACCAGAGTTTGGAGACTGGGGTGCTGAAGGATTGTTGGGGCAAGTAGAGTTTGGAGACTGGGGTGTAGAAGGACTGTTGCAGAGAAAAGTGTTTGGAGACTTCGGTGTAGAAAAACTTTTTCAGGTAGCAGACGTTGGAGACTGGGGTGCAGAAGGAACGTTGGTGGGAGCAGAGTATGGAGACTGGGATCTAGAAGTACTGTTGCAGAGAGCAGAGGTTGGAGACTGGGGTGTAGAAGGACTGTTTCAGAGAGCAGATGTTGGAGACTTGTGTGCAGAAGGACTGGTGCATAGAGCAGAGGTTTAAGACTGAGCTACAGAAGGACTGTAAAAGTGAGCAGAGGTTGGAGACTGGGGTGCAGAAGGATTATTGCAGAGAGCAGAGTTTTAAGACTGAGATACTGAAGAACTGTTGCAGAGAGTAGATGTTGGAGATTGGGGTTCAGAAGAACTGTTGCAGCGAGCAGAGTTTTGATACCAGGATGCAGAAGGATCGTTGCAGAGAGCAGAGGTTGGAGATTGGGTTGCAGAAGGACGGTTGCAGAAAGCAGAGTTTGGAGACTGAGGTGAATAAGGAGTGTAAGGAGAGCAGAGGTTGGTTACTGGGGTGCAGAAGGACTGATACAGAAAGTAGAGGTTGGAGACTGGGGTGCAGAAGGACTGTTGCAGAGAGCAGATTTTGGAGACATTGGTTCAGAAGAATCGGTGGTGCGAGCAGAGTATGGAGACTGGGGTGTAGAAGGACTGTTGCAGAGAACCGAGGTTGGAATCTGAGGTGCAGAAGGACCATTGCAGTAAGCAGAGGTTGGAGACTGGGTTTCAGAAGGATCCTACAGATAGCAGAGTTTGGACACTGAGGTGCAGAAGGACTGTCGCAGAGAGAAGAGTTTGGAGATTGGGGCCCAGAAGTACTTTTGCAGAGAACAGAGGTTGGATTCTGAGGTGCAGAAAGACTGTTACAGAGAGCAGAGTTTGGAGACTGGTGTGCAGAAAGACTGATACATTATGCGGATTTTGGAGACTCGGGTGCAGAAAGACTGTTACAGACAGCAGAGGTTGGAGACTGCAGTACAGAAGGACTGTTACAGAGAGCAGAGGTTGAAGACTGGGGTGCAGAAGAATTGTTGCAGAGGACAGAGGTTGCAGAGTTACGTGCAGAAGGAGTGTTACAGAGAGCAAAATTTGGAGACTATGGAGCAGAAGGACTGATACACAAAACAGAGTTTTGAGACTGGGGTGTAGAAGGACTGTTGCAGAGAGCAGAGTTTGGAGACTGGGTTGGAGAAGGACTGTTGCAGACAGCAGATGTTGGAGAGTGGGGTGCAGAAGGAATGTTGCAGAGAGCAGAGGTTGCAGAGTCAGGTGCAGACGGACTGTTACAGAGAGCAGAGTTTGGAGACTGTGGTGCAGAAGAACTGATACAGAAAGCAGAGTGTGGAGACTGGAGTGAAGAAGGACCCTTACAGAGAACAGTGGTTGAAGACTGCGGTAGAGAAGAACTGTTTTTGAGATTAACGTTGGAGACTGGGGTGCAGAGGGACCATTGCAGAGAGCAGAGGTTGAAGACTGGGGTGCAGAAGGAATGTTACAGAGGGCAGAATTTTAAAACTGGGTACAGAAATATCTTCCAGAGAGCAGAGGTTGGAGACTGGGTTATAGAGAGACTGTTGCAGAGCAGACGTTGGAGACTAAGGTGCAGAAGGATCGTTGCAGAGAGCAGATTTTGGAGACTGGGGTATAGAAAGACTGTTCCAGAGAGAAGAGTTTGGAGACTGGGGTGCAGAAGGACTGATACAGAGAGCAGAGATTAAAGACTGAGGTACAGAAGAAGTGTTACAGAGAGCAGAGGTTGGAGACTGGGGTGCAGAAGGACTGATACTGAAAGCAGAGGTGAGATAATGGGGTCCAGGAGGACCGTTACAGAGAGCAGAGTTTGGAGACTGCAGTACAGAAAGACTCTTACAGAGAGCAGATGATGCAGACTGTGGTGCAGAAGGAATGTTATAGAGAGTAGAGTTTGGAGACTTGGGTGCAGAAGGATCGTTGCAGAGAGTAGAGGTTGGGGAATGGGGTAGAGAAGGACTGTTGCAGAGAGCAGAGTTTAAAACCTGGGGTGCATAAGGACCGTTGCTGAGAGCAGAGGTTAAAGACTGATGTGCAGAAGGATAATTGCAGAGAGCAGAGGTTGATGAATGTGGTGCAGAAGGCCTCTTACAGAGAGCAGAGTTTGGTACTGGGGAGCATTAAAACTGTTACAGAGAGCAGAGTTTGGAGACTGCGTTGCAGGGTGAAGAGGACTGTTACAGAGTAGAAGTTGGAAACTGAGGTCCAGAATGACCGTTGCAGAGAACAAAGGTTGGAGACTGAGGTGCAGAAGGATTGTTACAGAGTGCAGAGGTTGAAGACAGGCGTGCAGAAGGAATGATTCAGAGAGCAGAGGTTTCAGACTGAGATGTACAAGGACTGTTGCAGAGAATAGAGGTTGGAGATTGGGGTTCAGAAGGACTGTAGCAGAGAGCAGAGGTTGGAGACTAAGGTGCAGAAGGAGAGTTACTCAGAGCAGGGGTTGGAGACTGGGTTGCAGAAGGACTGACACATAAAGCAGAGGTTGGAAATTGGGGTGCAGAAGTACCCTTAAAGAGTACAGAGGTTGGAGAATGCAGTACAGAAGGACTGTTACAGAGAGCAAAGTTTGGAGACTGGGGTGCAGAATGACTGTTGCAGAGAGCAGATGTTGGAGACTGGGGTGAAAAAGGACTGTTGCAGAGAACATAGTATGGAGACTGGGGTGCAGAAGGACTGTTGCAGAGAGCAGAGGTTGTAGACTGAGTTGCAGAAAGACGGTCAGAGGGCAGAGTTTTGAGACTTTGGTTCAAACCACTGATCCAGAAAGCACAGGTTGAATACTGGGGTGTATAAGGACCCTTACAGAGAACAGAGGTTGGCGACTGTGGTATTGAAGGACTGTTACAGAGAGCAGAGGTTGGAGTCTGGGTTGCAGAAGAACCGAAGTAGAGAACAGAGTTTGGAGACTGGGGTGCAGAAGGACCGTTGGGGCGATCAGAGTATGAAAACTTGGGTGTAGAAGGACTGTTGCAAAGAGCAGTGTTTGGAGACTGAGTTACAGAAGGACTGTTACAGAGAACAGACTTTTGAGACTGGGCTTCAGATGGATTATTGAAGAGAGCAGAGTTTTCAGACTGAGGTACAGAAGAACTGTTGCAGAAAGCAGATGTTGGAGACTGGGGTTCACAAGGACTGTTGCAGCTAGCAGAGGTTTCAGACTGGGATGCAGAAGGATCGTTGCAGAGAGCAGAGGTTGGAGACTGAGGTGCAGAAGGATTGTTACAGAGAGCAGATGTTGGAGACTGGGGTGCAGAAGTACTGTTGCAGAGAGCAGACATTTTAGACTGGGATGTAGAAGGACTGTTGCAGAGAGTAGAGGTTGGAGATTGGTGTCCAGAAAAACTGTAGCAGAGAGCAGAGGTAGGAGACTAAAGTGCAGAAGAACAGTTAAACAGAGCAGAGGTTGGAGACTGGGGTGCAGACGGACTGACACAGAAAGCAGAGGTTGAAGACTCGGGTGCAGAAGTCCATTACAGAGAGCAGAGGTTGTAGAATGCAGTACAGAAGGACTGTTACAAAGAACAAAATTTGGCGACTGGGGTGGATAATGACTGTTGCAGAGAGCAGATGTTGGAGACTGGGGTACAAATGGACTGTTGCAGAGAGCATATGATCGAGACTGGGATGCAGAATGACTGTTGCAGAGAGCAGAGGTTGCAGACTGAGTTGCAGAAGGACGTTTACAGAGGGAAGAGTTTGGTGACTATTGTTCAAAACGACTGATACAGAAAGCAGAAGTTGGATACTGGGGTGCATAAGGACCCTTACAGAGAACAGCGATTGGAGACTGTGGTACAGCACGACTGTTTCAGAGAGCAGAGGTTGGAGACTGGGGTGCAGAAGAACTGATGTAGAGAACAGAGTTTGGAGTCTGGGGTGCAGAAGAATCGTTGGGGCATTCAGAGTATGGAGACTGGGGTGTAGAAGGACTGTTGCATAGAGCAGAGTTTGGAGACTGGGGTGTAGAAGGACTGTTTAAGAGAGCAGATGTTAGAGAATTGTGCGCAGAAGGAGTTTTTCATAGAGCAGATATTGGAGATTGAGGTACAGAAGGACTGTTACAGAGAGCATAGGTTGGAGACTGGGTTGCAGATGGAGGATTACAGAGAAGGGAGTTTTCAGACTGAGGTACAGAAGAACTGTTGCACAAAGCGGATGTTGGAGACTGGGGTTTAAAAGGACTGTTGCAGAGAGCAGAGTTTTGAGACTGGGTTGCAGAAGGATCGTTGCAGAGAGCAGAGGTTGGAGACTTATATGCAGAAGGATCGTTGATGAGAGCAGAGGTTCGAGACTGGGGTGCAGAAGGATCGTTACAGAGAGCAGAGTTTGGAGACTGGGGTGCAGAAAGACTTTTACATACAGCATAGGTTTGTGACTGGGATGCAGAAGGAATGTTGCAGAAAGCATAGGTAGGAGACTGCGGTTCAGAAGGACTGTTTCTGAAAGCAGAGGCTGGAGACTGAGGTGCTGAAGGTTCATTACAAAGAGCAGAGGTTGGACACTGAGGTGCAGAAGGACTGTTACAGAGAGGAACGGTTGGAGACTGGGGTGCAGAAGGATTCTTACAGAGAGCAGAGTAAGGAGACTGGGGTTCAGAAGGACAGTTGCAGAGAGCAGAGGATGGAGACTGAGGTGAAGAAGGATCGTTGCAGAGAAAAGAGTTTGGAAACTGAGTTGCAGAAGGCCTGTTACAGAGTGCAGAGTTTTGAGAGTGGGGTACAGGAGGTTTGTTACAGAGAGCAGAGGTTGGAGACTAAAGTGCAGAAGGATCGTTTCAGAGAGCATATGTTGGAGACTGGGGTCCAGAAGAACCGTTACAGATTGCAGAACTTGTAGATTAAGGTGGAGAAGGATCTTGCAGAGAGCAGAGGTTGAAGACTGAGGTGCAGAAGGATAGCTACAGAGAGCAGAGGTTGGAGACTGGGATGCAGCAGGACAGTTACAGAGAGCACAGGTTGGAGACTGGGGTGCAGAAGAAATGTTGCAGAGAGCAGAGTTTTGAGACTGGGGTGAAGAAGGACTGTAGCGGAGAGCAGAAGTTGGAGACTGGGGGTGCAGAAAAACTGTTGCAGAGAGCAGACGTGGGAGACTTGGATGCAAAAGGATTTTTGCAGAGAGTAGTGGTTGGAGACTGGGGTGTAGAAGGACTGTTGCAGAGGGAAGAGCTTGGAGACTGGGTTGCAGACGGACTGTTGCAGAGAGCAGAGGTTTGAGACTGAGGTGCAGAAAGACTGTTACAGAGAACAGAGGTTGAAGACTGGTGTGAAGAAGAATCGTTGCAAAGAGTAGAGTTTTCAGACTGAGGATTAGAAGGACTGTTACAGAGAGCAGAGGTTTGAGTCTGAGGTGCAGAAGAACTGTTAGAGAAAGCAGAGTTTGGAGACTTGTGTGCAGAAGGACCGTTGTACAGAGCAGATGTTGGAGCCTGGGGTGCAGAAGGACTGTTACAGAGAGCAGAGGTTGTAGAATGCAGTACAGAAGGACTGTTACAAAGAACAAAATTTGGCGTAATGACTGTTACAGAGGCAGAGGTTGGAGACTTTGGTGCAGAAGGACTGTTGCGGAGAGCAGATGTTAGAGACTGGGTTGCAGAAGGACTGTTGCATAGAGCAGAGTTTGTAGACTGAGATGCAGAAGTACTGTTACAGAGAGCAGAGGTTGGAGATTGGGATGCAGATGGACTGATACAGAAAGTAGAGTTTGGAGACTCGGGTGCAGAAGGACTGTTGCAGAGAGCAGAGGTTGGAGAATGGGTTGCAAAAGGCCTGTTACAGAGAGCAGAGGTTGGAGACAGGGTTGCAGCAGGACTGTTACAGACAACAGAGTTTTGAGACAGGGTTGCAGAAGGATCTTACAGAGAACAGAGCTTAGAGACTGTGGTACAGCAGGACTGTTATAGAGAACAGAGGTTGGAGACTGGGGTGCAGAAGAATCGTTGCAGAGAGCAGAGTTTTCAGACTGAGGTGCAGACGGACTGTTGAAGAGAGCAGATATTGTATACTGGGGTGCAGAAGGACTGTTGTAGAGAGCAAAGGATGGAGACTGGGGTGCAGAAGAATCGTTTTAGCGAGCAGAGGTTTGAGACCAGCGTCCAAAAGGAATGTTACAGAGAACAGAGGTTGGAGAAGGGGTGCAGAAGTACTGTTACAGAGGGCAGAGTTTACAGACTGGGTTGCAGAAGGATCTTAGAGAGAGCAGATGTTGGACACTGAGCTGCAGAAGGACTGTTACAAAGAGTAGAGGTTAAAGACTGAGGTGCAGAAGCACCGTTGTAGAGAGCAGAGTTTTGAGACTGAGGTGCAGAAGGATTGTTACAGAGAGCAGAGTTTGGAGCCTGGGGTTCAGAAGGAGTGTTGCAGATAGCAGAGTTTGGAGACTGCGGTGTAGAAGGATTGGTGCAGATACAGAGGTTTGAGACTTTGTTGCAGAAGGACTGATACAGAAAAAAGAGGTTGAAGACTGAGAAGCAGAAGAACCCTTATAGAGTGCAGATTTTGGAGACTGCACTACAGGAGGATTGTTACAGAGAGCAGAGGTTGGAGACTGGTGTGGAGAAGAACTGTTTCAGATTGCAGACCTTGAATACTGGGGTGTAAACGAACTGTTGCAGAGAGCAGAGGTTGGAGACTGGGGTGCAGTAGAACTGTCGCAGAGAGCAGAGGTTGGAAACTGTGGTGCAGAAGGAATGATACAGAAAGGAGAGGTTGAAGACTGGGGTGCAGAACGACCGTTACAGAGAGCAGAGGTTGGAGACTGAGGAGCAGAAGGACTGTTACATAGAACAGAGGTTGGAGTCTGGGGAGGATAAGGAATGCTACAGAGAGCAGATTTGGAAACTTGGGTGCAGAAGGATCTTAAAGAGATCAGACGTTGGAGGCTGAGGTTCAAAAGCACTGTTACAGAGAGTAGATTTTGAAGACTGAGGTGTTGTAGGACTGTTACAAAAAGAAGGGTTTGGAGACTGGGGTGCACAAGGATCGTTGCAGAGAGCAGAGTTTTCAGACTTAGGTTCAGAAGGACTGTTGCTGAGAGCAGATGTTGGAGACTGGGGTACAGAAGGACTTTTGCAGAGAGCAGAGGTTGGAGACTGGGGTGCAAAAGGATCGTTGCAGACAGCAGAGGTTGGAGACTGAGGTAAAGAAAGATTGTTACAGAGATCAGAGTTTGGAGACTGGGGTGCAGAAGAACCATTACAGAGACAAGAGGTTGGTGACTGCGGGACAGAAGGACTGTTACAGAGAGTAGCGGTTGGAGACTGTGGAGCAGAAGGACTGTTTCAGAGAGCAGAGGTGGGAGACTGGGGAGCAGAAGAAATATTACAGAGAGCAGAGTTTGAAAACTGGGGTGCAGAAGGATCTTACAGAAAGCAGAGTTTGGAGACTGAGGTGGTGAAAGACTGTTACATAAAGCAGAGTTTGAAGACTGGGGTGCAAAATGATCGTTGCGGAGAGCAGAGTTGTCAGATAGAGGTGAAGAAAGACTGTTGCAGGGAGCAGATGTTGGAGACTGGCGTGCAGAAGGACTTTTGCAGAGAGCAGTGGTTGGACTCTGGGGTGCAAGTGGATTTTTGTAGAGAGCAGAATTTTTAGACTGGGGTTCAGAGGGATTGTTACAGAGAGCAGAGGTTGGAGACTGTGGTGTAGAAGGACCATTGCAGAGATCAGAGTTTGGTAACTGAGGTGTAGAAAAATTGTTAAAGAGAACAGAAGTTGGAGACTGTGGTGCAGAAGGACTGTTGCAGAAAGCAGAGTTTGGAGACTGGGTTTTAGAAGGACTCTTGAAAAGAGCAGATGTTGGAGACTGGGGTGCAGAAAGACTGTTACATAGAACAGAGTTTGGAGACAGGGTTGCAGAAGGATCTTACAGAGAGCAGAGTTTCGAGACTGAGGTGCAACAGGAGTGTTACAGAGAGCAGAGTTTGATACTGGGGTGCAGAAGGATCATTGCAGAGAACTGCGTTTTCAGACTGAGGTGCAGAAGGACTGTTGCAGAGAGCAGAGTTTGGAGACAGGGGTGCACAAAGACTGTTGCATAGAGCAGATATTGGATACTGGGGTGCACAGGGATCGTTGCAGAAAGCAGAGGTTGGAGACTGGGGTGAAGAAGGACCGTTGCAGAGAGCAGACATTGGAAACTGGTGTACAGAAAGATCGTTGCAGACAGCAGAGGTTTGAGACTGGGGTGCAGAAGGACTGTTACAGAAAGTAGAGTTTCGAGACTGAGGTGCAGAAAGGTCGTTGTAGAGAGCAGAGGTTGGAGACTGGGGTGCAGTAGAACTCCTATAGAGAGCTGAGTTTTCAGAAAAGGTTGCACAAGGATCTTACAGAGAGCATAGTTGTAGACAGATGTGCAGCAGAACTGTTACAGCGAGCAGAGGTTGGAGACTGGGGTGCAGTAGGACTTTTGCAGAGAGCACAAGTTGGAGACTGGGGTGCAGAAGGACTGTTGCAAAGAGCAGAGTTTGGGGACTGGGGTGCAGAAGGATCGTTGTAGATAGCAAAATTTTGAGACTGGAGTGCAGAAGGATTGTTATAGAGAACAAAGGTTGGGGACTGGGGTGCAGAAGGCCTATTACAAAGAGCAGAGTTTGGAGAAGGGATTCAGAGGTACATTTGTAGAGAGTAGTTTTTGGAGACTGAGGTGCAGAAGGACCATTGCAGAGAGGAGAGGTTGAAGACTGAGGTGCAGAAGAATGTTACAGAGAGCAGAGGTTGGAGACTGGGTTGCAGAGGGACTGTTGCAGAAAGCAGAGGCTGAACACTGGGGTGTAGAAGGACTGTTGCGGAGAGCACAGGTTGGAGATTGGGGTGCAGAAGGACTGTTGCAGAATGCAAATTTTGGAGACTAGGGTGCAGAAGGACTGATGCAGAGTGCAGAGTTTGTAAACTGAGGTGCAGAAGCACTGTTACAGACAGCAGAGGTTGGAGAATGGGGTTCAAAAGGCCTGTTACAGAGAGCAGAGTCTGGAGACTGGAGTGCAGAAGAACTGTTACAGAAAGCATTGTTTGGAGACAGGGTTGCAGAAGGACTGTTGCAGAGAACATAGTTTTCAGACTGAGGTGCAGAAGGACTGTTGCAGAGAGCAGAGTTTGGAGACTGAGTTGCAGAAGGACTGTTACAGAAAGCAGAGTTTGGAGACTGGGGTGCAGAAGAACTGATAGAGAAAGCTGACATTGAAATCTGGGGTTCAGAAAGACTATTACAGAGAGCAGAGTTTTGAGACTGCGGTACAGAAGGACTGTTACAGAGAGCAGAGGTTTGAGACTGAGATCCAGAAGGATTGTTACGGAGATCAATGGGTGAAGATTGGGGTGCAGAAGGACAGTTAGAGAGAGCACAGATGGAGCCTGTTGTGCCGAAGAAATGTTGCAGAGAGCAGAGGTTGGAGACTGGGGTGCAGAAGGACTGTTACTGAGAGCAGAGGTTGGAGACTGGGGTGCAGTAGAACTGATAAAGAAAGCTGACGTTAAAGACTGGGGTTCAGCAGGACCATTACAGAGAGCAGAGTTTTGAGAGTGTGGTACAGAAGGACTGTTACAGAGAGTAGAGTTTAGAGACTGAGGTGCAGAAGGAGTGTTGCAGGGAGTAGAGGTTTGAGACTTTGGTGCAGGAGGACTGTGGCAGAGAGCAGAGTTTGGAGACTGAGGTGAAGAAGTACTGTTACCGAGAGCAGAGGTTGGAGACTGGGGTGCAGAAGTACTGATACAGAAAGCAGAGGTTGGAGACTGGGGTGCAGAAGGACTGTTAGAGAGCAGATTTTTGGAGACTGCACTACAGAGAACAGAGGTTGGAGAAGCGGTGTAGAAGGTCTGTTACAGAGGGCAGAGTTTACAGACTGGGTTGCAGAAGGATCTTACAGAGAGCAGATTTTAGAGACTGCAGTATAGAAGAACTTTTACAGAGAGCAGAGGTTGGAGACTGGGGTGGAGAAGAACTGTTTTAGAGAGCAGATGTTGGAGTCTGTGTTGCAAAAGGACTGTTGGAGAGAGCAGAGGATAAATACTGGAGTGTAGAAGTACTGTTGCAGAGAGCAGAATTTTCAGACTGAGTTGCGGAAGGACTGTTACAGCGGGCAGAGTTTGGAGACTGTGGTGGAAAACGGCGGATACAGAGGTTGAATACTGGGGTGCATAAGTACCCTTACAAAGAACAAGGGTTGGAGACTGCAGTACAGAATGACTGTTACAGGGAGTAGAGGTTGGATACTGGGGTGCAGAATAACTGTTTTAGAGAACAGAGGTTGGAGACTGGGGTCAAAATGATCGTTGCAGAGAGCAGAGTTGTCAGACTGAGATGCAGAAAGACTGTTGCAGGGAGCAGATGTTGGAGACTGGTGTTCAGAAGGACTTTTGCAGAGAGCAAAGGTTGGAAACTGGGGTGCAAAAAGATTGTTGCAGAGAGCAGAATTTTTAGACTGGGGTGCAGAGGGATCATTGCAGAGAGCAGAGGATGGAGACTGTGGTGCAGAAGGACCATTGCCGAGATCAGAGATTGGTAACTGAGGTGAAGAAAGATTGTTAAAGAGTACAGAAGTTGGAGACTGTGGTGCAGAAGGACTGTTGCAGAGAGTAGAGTTTCGAGACTGAGGTGTGGAAGGATCCTTGCAGAGAGCAGATGTTGTAGACTGGGATGCAGTAGAACTCCTACAGTGAGCAGAGTTTTTATACAAGGTTGCACAAGGATCTTACAGAGAGCAGAGTTGTAGACCTATGTGCAGCAGGACTGTTACAGAGAGCAGAGGTTGGAGACTGGGGTGCAGAAAGATCGTTATAGAGAACAGAGTTTTCAGACTGAGGTGCAGAAGGACTTTTGCAGAGAGCACATGTTGGAGACTGGGGTGCAGAAGGACTGTTGCAAAGAGCAGAGTTTTGGGAGTGGGGTGAAGAAGGATCATTGTAGAGAGCAAAATTTTGAGACTGGAGTGTAGAAGGATAGTTATAGAGAACAGATGTTGGAGAATGGGGTGCAGAAGGCCTATTACGGAGAGCAGAGTTTTGAGAAGGGGTTCAGAAGTAGATATACAGAGAGTAGTTTTTGGAGATTGAGGTGCAGAAGGACCGTTGCAGACAGTAGAGGTTGAAGGCTGAAGTGCAGAAGGATTGTTACAGAGAGCAGAGATTGGAGATTGGGTTACAGAGGGACTGTTGCAGAGAGCAGAGGCTGGACACTGGGGTGTAGAAGGACTGTTGCAGAGAGAAGATGTTGGAGACTGGGGTGCAGGAGGACTTTTACAGAGAGCAGAGTTTGTAGAGTGAGATGCAGAAAGACTATTACAGAAAGCAGAGGTTGGAATTGTGGTGCAGATGGACTGATACAGTAAGCAGAGATTGTAGACTGGGGTGCAGAAGGACTGTAACAGAGAGCAGAGTTTGAAGACTGGGATGCAGAAGACCTGTAAGAGAGAAGAGGTTGGAGACTTCTGTGCAGAAGGATTGTTACAGATAGCACAGTTTGAAGACTGGGGTGCAGAAGGATCGTTGTAGAGATCAGAGGTTTCAGACTGAGGCTTAAAAGGACTGATACAGAAAGCAGAGGTTGGAGTCTGAGGTGCAGAAGGACTGTTAGAGAACAGAGTTTGGAGACTTGGGTGCAGAAGGACCGTTGCAGAGAGCAGATGTTGGAGACTGGGGTGCAGAAGGACTGTTACAGAGAGCAGAAGTTGGAGACTGGGGGGCTGAAGCATCATTCCAGTGAGCAGAGGTTGGAGACTGAGGTGCAGAAGGTCTGTTACAGAGAGTAAAGGTTTGAAACTGGGGTGCAGAAGGATTGTTGCAGAGAGCAGAGTTTTCAGACTGAGGTGCCGAAGGAATGTAGCAGAGAGCAGATGTTGGATTTTGGGGTGCAGAGGACTGTTACAGAGAGCAGAGTTTCGAGACTGGGATGCATAAGGATCGTTGCAGAGAGCACATGTTGGAGAGTGGGGTGCAGAAGGGCTGTTACAGAGAGCAGAGTTTGAAGTCTGGGGTGCAGAAGGCCTTATACAGAGAGCAAATTTTCGAGACTGGGGTGCAGAAAAACTGTTACAGAGAGCAGAGCTTGGAGACTGGGGTGCAGAAGGACTGTTGCAGAGAGCAGAAGTTGGAGACTGTGGTGAAAAAGGATCCTTGCAGAGATCAGAGTTTTAAGACTGAGGTGCAGAAGGATCGCTACAGAGATCAGAGATTAAAGACTGGGGTGAAGCAGGACAGATACAAAGAGCACAGGTGGGAGACTGGGGTGCAGAATAAAATGTTGCAGAGAGCAGAGGTTGGGAGACTGGGTGCAGAAGAACTGTAGCAGAGAGCAGAGGTTGGAGACTGGGGAGCAGAAGGACTGTTGCAGAGAGCAGAGTTTAGAGACTGCGGTGCAGAAGGACTGTTGCCAAGAGCAATGGTTGGAGACTGAGGTGCAGATGGTTCATTGCAAAGAGCAGAGGTTGGAGACTGGGGTGCATTAGGCCTGTTACAAAGAGCAGAGTTGGAGACTGGGGTGCAGAAGACCTGTTACAGAGAGCAGAGTTTGGAGACTGGTGTGCAGAAGGATTGTTACAGATAGCAGAGTTTGGAGACTGACGTGCAGAAGGATTTTACAGAGAGCAGAGGTTGGAGACTGAAGTGCAGAAGGACTCTTACAGAGAGCAGAGTTTGGAGACTGTGGTGCAGAAGGATCATGCAGAGAGCAAAGGTTGGAGACTGAGGGGCAGAATGATTATTGCAGAGAGCAGAGGTTTCAGACTGTGGTGCAGAATGATCGTTACAGAGAGCAGAGGTTGGAGACTGTGGTGCAGAAGGACAGTTACTGAGAGCACAGTTGGAGACTGGGATGCAAAAAGAATGTTGCAGAGATCAGAAGTTGGAGACTGGGGTGCAGAAGGACTGTTTCTGAGAGCAGAGGTTTGAGACTGGGGTGCAGAAGAACTGATACAGAAAGCTGACATTAGAGACTGGGGTGCAGAAGGACCGTTACAGAGAGCAGAGTTTTGAGACTGCTTTACAGAAGGACTGTTACTGAGAGCAGAGGTTGGATACTGGAGTGCAGAAGGACTCATGGAGAGAACAGAGTTTTGAGACTGGGGTACAAACAAACCGTTTCAGAGAGCAGAGGTTGTAGACTCAGGTGCAGAAGGATTGTTTCAGAGAGTAGAGTTAGGATAGTGGTGTGCAAAAGGACTGATCCAGAGAGCATATGTTGGAGAATGCTGTTCAGAAGGCCTGTTACAGATAGCAGCGGTTGGAGACTGAGATTCTGAAAGATCATTTCAGAGAGCAGATATTGGAGACTGAGGTGCAGAAGGACTGTTACAGAGAGGAGCGGTTGGAGACTGGGTTTCAGAAGGATTCTTACAGAGAGCAGAGGATGGAGTCTGGAATGCAAAAAGAGTGTTACAGAGAGAAGAGGATGGAGACTGGTGCGCAGAAGGAGTGTTACAGAGAGCAGAGTTTGTAGATTGGTGTCCAGAAGAACTGTTAAAGATAGCAGAGGTTGGAGACTGAGATGCAGAAGGATTGTTACAGAGAGCAGAGTTTTGACACTGATGTTCAGAAGGACTGTTACAGAAAGCAGAGCTCGGAGACTGGTGTTTAGAAGGATCATTGCAGAGAACAGAGGTTTGAGACTGAGTTGCAGAAGGATCATTACAAAGAGCCGAGGTTGGAGACTGAGGTGCAGAAAGATCGCTACAGAGAGCAGAGTTTGAAGACTGAGGTGCAGAAGGACAGTTACACAGAGCACAGTTTGGAGACTGGGGTTAAGAAGAAATGTTGCAGAGAGCAGAAGTTGTAGACTGGGGTGCAGAAGGAATGTTGCAGAGAGCAGATTTTGGAGACTGCGGTACAGAAAGACTTTTACAGAAAGGAGAGGTTGGAGACTCGGGTGCAGAGGATTCTTACAGAGAGCAGAAGATGGAGACTGGGGTGCAGAATAACTGTTGCATTGAGCAGACGTTGGAGACTGGGGTGCAGAAAGTTCGTTCCAGATAGTAGAGGTTTCAGACTGGAGTATAGAAGGACTTTTGCACAGAGCAGTGGTTTGAGGCTGGGGTGCAGAAGGACTGTTATAGAGAGCAGAGGTTGGAGACTGGGGTGCAGAAGAACTGATACAGAAAGCAGAGTGTGGAGACTGGGGTGCAGAAGGACCGTTACACAAAGCAGAGTTTTGAGACTACGGTACACAAGGACTGTTAGAGAGAGCTGAGTTTAGAGACTGGGGTGCAGAAGAAGTAATTCAGAAAAAAGAGTTTGGAGACTGGGGTGCCAAAGGACAGTTACAGAGAGCACAGATGGAGACTGGGGTGCAAAAGAAATGGTACAGAGAGCAGAAGTATGAGACTGGGGTGAAGAAGGACCGTTGCAGAGAGCCGAAGATGGAGACTGAAGTGTGAAAAACTGTTACAGAGAGCTGAGTTTGGAGACTGGGGTGCAGAAGAACTGATACAGAAAGCAGACGTTGGAGACTGGGGAACAATAGGACCGTTACAGAGAGGAGATGTTGGAGACTGCAGTACAGAAGGACTGTTACAGAGAGCAGAGGTTGGAGACTTGGGTGCATAAAAACTGATGCAGAGAACAGAGTTTGGAGACTGCGGTGCAGAACAAACTTTGCAGAGAGCAGAGGTTGGAGACTGAGGTGAAGAAGGATCGTTGCAGAGAGAAGAAGATGGAGACTGGGTTGCAGAAGGCCTTTTATAGAGCGCAGAGTTTGGAGAGTGGGGTGCAGAAGGCCTGTTACAGAGAGCAGAGTTTGAAAACTGGAGTGCAGAAGGATCTTACAAAGAGCAGAGGCTGGAGACTGGGGTCAGAAAGACTGTTGCAGAGAACAGAGGTAGGAGACTGGGGTGCAGAAGGACTGTTACAGATAGCACAGTTTCCAGACAGGGTTGCAGAAGGATCTTACAGAGAGCATTTTGGAGAGTGATTTTCAGAAGGACTGTTTCAGAGAGCAAAGGTTGGAAACTGGGGTCCAATAGGACTGTTTCAGAGTGCAGAGTTTTCAGACTGATGTGCAGCAAGACTGTAGTAGAGAGCAGATATTGAATCCTGGGGTGCAGAAGAACTGTCACAGAGAGCAGAGTTTGGAGACTAGTGTGCAGAAGAATCGTTGCAGAGAGCACAAGTTGGGGACTGGAGTGCAGAACGATCTTACACAGAACAGAGTTTGGAGACGGAGGTGTAGAAAGACTTTTGTAGAGCATAGAGGTTGGAGACTTAGGAGCAGAAGAACTGTTGTAGAGAGCAGAGGTTGGAGACTGAGATCCAGTAGGATTGTTACAGAGATCAGAGTGTGGAGACTGGGGAGAAGAAGAAGTGTTACAAAAAGCAGAGTTTGGAGATTGGGGTGCAGTAGAACTGTTACCTGGAGCAGAGGTTGAAGACTGGGGTGCAGAAGGACTGTTGCAGAGAGCAGAGTTTGGAGACTGAGGTGCAGAATGACTGTTACAAAGAGCAGATGTTGGAATCTGGGGTTCAAAAAAACCGTTGCAGAGAGCAGAGCTTGGAACCTGGGAGAAGAATGATTGTTGCAGAGAATGGATGTTGGAGACTGGGGTGCAGAAAGACTGTTACAGAGAGCATAGGTTGGAGACTGAAATGCAGAAGGACCTTTACAGATTGCAAAACTTCGAGACTGAGGTGGAGTAGGACTTTTACAGAGAGGAGAGGTTGGAGACTGGGGTGAAAAGTATTCTTAAAGAGAGCAGTGTATGGAGACTTGGGTGCCGAATGAGTTTTACAGAGTGCAAAGTTTGGAGATTGGGGTTCAGAAGAACTGTTACAGAGAGCAGATGTTGGAGACTGGGGTGTAGAAGGTCTCTTACAGGGAACAGAGTTTGGAGACCTACGTGAAGATGAATTATTACAGAGAGCAGTGTTTGGACACTGTTGTGCAGAAGGACAGTTACAGAGAGCAGAGCTAGGATACTGGGGTGCAGAAGGAGTGTTGTAGAGAGCAGAGTTTGGAGACTGTGGTAAAGAAGGATCTATGCAGAGAGCAGAGGTTGAAGACTGAGGTGCAGAAGGATCGCTACAGAGAGCAGAATTTGGAGACTGGGGTGCAGCAGGACAGTTGCAGAGAGCACTGTTTAGAGACTGGGGTGAAGAAGGACTGTAGAAGAGAGCAGAGATTGAAGACTGGGATGCAAAAGGATAGTTTCAGAGAGCAGAGTTTGGAGACTGGGGTGTAGAACGACTGTTGCAGAGAGAAGAGGTTGGAGACTGGGGTGCAAAAGGACTGTTGCAGAGAGCAGAGGTTGGAGACTGAGGTGAAGAAGGACTGTTACAGAGAGCAGAGGTTGGAGATTTGGGTGCAGAATAACTGATATCGAAAGTAGAGTTTGGAGTATCAGGTGCAGAAGCACCATTACAGACAGCAGAGGTTGGAGACTGCAGTACAGAAGGACTGTTACAGAGAGCAGAGTTTGGGAGCCTGGGTTTTACAAAGACTTTTTCTTAGAACAAGAGGTTGGAGACTGGGGTGCAGAAAGACTGTTGCAGAGAGCACAAGTTGGAGCCTGAGGTGCAGAAGGATCGTTGCAGAGAGCAGAGTTTTCAGACTGACGTGCAGAAGGACTATTACAGAGAGCAGATGTGAAAGACTGGGGTGTACAAGGACTGTTGCAGAGAGTAGCAGTTGGAGAATGGCGTCCAGAAGGACTGTTGCCGAGAGCAGATGTTGGAAACTGGGGTGGAGAAGAACTGCTGCAGAGAGCAGAGTTTAGAGACTGAGGTACCGAAGGACTGTTACAGAGAGCAGACGTTGGAGACTGGGGTGGAGAAGGACTGATACAGAAAGCAGACGTTGGTGACCTGGGTTCAGAAGGACTGTTGCAGAGAGCAGAGGTTGGAGACTGAGGTGGAGAAGGACTGTTGCAGAGAGCAGAGTTTGGAGAATGTGGGGCAGAAGGACTGATACAGAAAGCTGATGTCGGATACTGGGCTTCAGAAGTACCCTTACAGAGAACAGATGTTGGATACTGCGGTACAGAAGGACTGTTACAGAGAGCAGAGGTTGGATACTGGGGTGCAGAAGTACTGTTGCAGAGAGAAGAGGTTAGTGTCTGAGGTGCAGAAGGACTGTTAAAGAGAGCAGAGGTTCGAGACCGGGGTGCAGAAGGACTGATACAGAAAGGAGAGTTTGGAGACTGGGGTGCAGAAGGACCATTACAGAGAGTAGAGGTTGGAGACTGCAGTACAGAAGTACTGTTACAGAGAGCAGAGGTTGGAGGCTGCGGTGGAAAGGACTGTTACAGAGAGCATACTTTGGAGACTGGGGTGAGGAAGGAATGTTGTAGAGAGAAGAGGATGATGACTGGGTTGCAGAAGCACTGTTGCAGAGAGCAGAGGTTTCAGAGTGAGGTGCAGAAAAACTGTTACAGAGAGAAGAGTTTGGAGACTGTGGTGAAGAAAGACTGATACAGAAAGCAGAGGTTGGAGACTGGGGTTCAGAAGGACTCTTATGGAGAACAGAGGTTGAAGACTGCGGTACATAAGAACTGTTGTAGAGAACAGGTTGGAGACTGGGGTGCAGAAGAAATGTTACAGAGAGCAGCGTTTGGAAACTGGGGTGCAGAAGGATCTTACAGAGAGGAAAGTTTGGAGACTGGAGTGCAGAAGGAATTTTGCAGAGAGCAGACGTTGGAGACTGGGGTGCAGAAGGATCGTTGCAGAGAGTAGATTATGGTGACTGGGGTATAGAAGGACTGTTCTAGAGAGCAGAGGCTGGAGACTGGGTGCAGAAAAAACTCTTGCAGATAGTAGTTGTTGAAGTGTGATGTGCAGAAAAACTGTTACAGAGAGCAGTGTTTGGAGACTTGGGTGCAGGACTGATACTGAGAGCAGAGGTTGGAGACTGCGGTGCATAAAAACTGTTAAAAAGAGTAGAGTTTAGAGACTTGAATGCAGAAGGCCTGTTACAGAGAGGAGAGGTTGTAGACTTGGGTGCAGAAGGCCTCTTACAGAGAACAGAGGTTGGAGACTGATGTGCAGAAGGACTGTTACAAAGAGCAGAGGTTGGAGACTGGGTTTCAGAAAGACTGTTGTAGAGTGCAGTGTTTGGAGAACTGGGGTGCAGAAGGACTGTTGCAGAGAGCAGAGGTTTGAGACTTGGGTGCAGAAGGACTGTTGTAGAGAGCAGAGTTTTGAGACTGGACTGCAAAAGAGGGTTGCAGAGAGCAGAGTTTGGAGACTGGAGTGCAGAAGGACTGTTGCAGAGAGCAGAGTTAGTAGTCTGATGTGAAAAAAAGAATCTGAAAGAGAGCAGAGTTTGTAGACTGGGGTGCAGAAGGACTCTTACAGAGAGCAGAGTTGAAGCCTGGCGTGCAAAAAGACGGATACCGAAAGCAGAGTTTGAAGACTGGGTTGCAGAAAGACTGATACAGAAATTAGAGGTTGGAGATGGGGTGCAGAAGAACCCTTACAGAGAACAGAGTTTTGAGACTGCGGTACAGAAGAACTGTTACAGAGAAAAGAGGTTGGAGACTCTGGTGCTGAAGGACCATGGCAGAAAGCATATGTTGGAGACTAGGTTTCAGAAGCATCTTACAGAAGGACTGTAACAGAGAGCAGATCTCAGAGACTGGAAAGCAGAAGGAGTTTTGCAGAGGATCATGGTATGAGACTGGGGTTAAGAAAGAATGTTACAGAGAGCAGAGTTTGGAAACTGGAGTGCAGAAGGATCTTACAGAGAGAGAGGTTGGAGACTCTGGTGCAGAAAGACTGTTGCAGAGAGCAGATATTTGAGACAGGGGTCCAGAAAATCGTTGCAGAGAGCAAAGTTTGAAGAGTGGGGTGCAGAAGGAGTTTTGCAGAGAGTAGATTATGGAGACCAGGGTGCAGAAGGACTGTGGCAGAGAGCAGATTTTAGAGTCTGGGGTGCAGAAGGACTTACATAGAGCAGAGGTTGGAGACTGAGGTGCAGAAGTACTGTTACAGAGAGCAGTGTTTGGAGACTGAGGTGCAGAGGACTGTTACATACAGCAGAGTTTGGAGCCGGGGGTTCAGATAGATCTTACAGAGAGAAGAGTTTTGAGATTGGGGTCCAAAAAGACTGTTGCAGAGAGCAGATTCTGGAGACTGTGGTGCAGAAGAGGTTGGAGACTGGGTGCAGAAGGCCTATCACAGAGAGCAGAGTTTGGAGACTGCGTGGCAGAAGTCATGTTACAGAGAGCAGAGTTTGGAAACTGTTGGGCAGAAGTACTGTTACAGAGTGCAGAGTTTAAAGACTGGGTTGTAGAAGGATCTTACAAAGAGCAGAGATGGGAGAATGGGGTGCAGAAGGACTGTTAGAGAGAGCAGAAATAGGAGACTGTGGTGCAGAAGGGTCCTTGCAGTGAGCAGACTTTTCAGAGTGAGGTGCAGAGGACTGTTGCAGGGAGCAGAGTTTGGAGACTTTGGTGAAGAAGGATCCTTGCAGAGAGAAGACGTTGGAGACCAGTTGGCAGAAGCACTGTTACAGAGAGCAGAGTTTGAAACTGGGTTGCAGAAGGATCTTACAGAGGGCAGAGGTTGCAGACAGGGGTGCAGAAGTATTGTTACAGAGAGCAGAGCTTGGAGACTGTGGTCCAGAAGGACTATTGCAGAGAGCAGACGTTGGAGACTGGGGTTCAGAAAGATCGTTGCAGAAAGCAGAGTTGGAGACTGGGGTGTAGAAGGACTGTTGCAGAGAGCAGATGTTGGAGAGTGTTGTGCATGGGGACTTTTGAAGAGAGCAGAGGTTGGAGACTGGTGTGCAGAAGGACTGTTACAGAGAGCAGAGTTTGGAGACTGGGGTTCAGACAGATCTTACAGAGAGCAGATTTTGGAGACTGTGGTGCAAGAGGACTGTTGCAGAGAGCAAAGGTTGGAGACTGGTGTGAAGAAGAATCCTTGCAGAGAGAAGTGTTTGGAGACTGGGGTGCAGAAGGCCTGTTACAGAGAGCAGTGGTTGGAGACTGGGTTGCAGAAGTCCTGTTGCTGAGAGCAGAGGTTGGAGACTGTTGTGCAGAAGGACGATTACCGAGTGCAGAGTTTAAAGATTGGGTTGCAGAAGGATCTTACAGAGAGCAGAGTTGGGAGACTGAGGTGCAGAATGTTCGTTGCATACAGCAGAGTTTTCCCACTGAAGTGCAGAATGACTGCTTCAGAGAGCAGATATTGGAGACTGAAGTGCAGAAGGACTGTTGCAGAGAGCAGACATTGGAAACTGGGGTTAAGAAGGATCGTTTCAGAGAGCAGAGGTTGGAGACTGGTGTGCAGAAGAATTGTTACAGAGAGTAGAGTTTGGAGACTGGGTTTTAGAAGGATGCTACATAGAGCAGAGGTTGGAGACTGAAGTGCAGAAGGACTGTTACAGAGAGTAGAGGTTGGAGAGTGAGGTGCAGAAGGACCATTGCAGAGAACAGAGTTTGGAGACTGAGGTGCAGAATGATAGACACAGAGAACAGCAGTTGGAGACTGGGGTTCCGACAGACTGATACAGAAAGCAGAGTTTGGAGACTGGGGTGTAGAAGGACCGTTACAAAGAGCACAGGTTTGAGACTGCGATACAGAAGTACGAGATGTTGAAGACTGGGGAGCAGAAGGACTGTCGCAGAGGACAGAGTTTGGAGACTGGAGTGGAGAAGGAATGTTGCAGAGTGCAGAGTATGGAATCTGGAGTGCACAAGCATCTTACAAAAAGCATAGTTTCCAGACTATGGTGCAGAAGGACTGTTGAAGAGAGCAGATGTTGGAAACTGGGGTCTAGAAGGAGCATTACAGATAGCAGAGTTTGGAGACTGGGGTGCAGAAGGACTGTTGCAGAGAGCAGATGTTTTAGACTGGGGTGCAGAAAAACTATTAAAGAGAGCAGAGTTTGGAGACTGAGGTGCAGAAGGACTGTTACAAATAGCAGAGTTTGGAGACTGGGGTGCAAATGGACTGTTGCAGAGAGCAGATGTTGGAGACTGGGTTGGAGAAGAATCATTGCAGAGAGATAAGTTTGGAGACTGGGATGCAGAAGGCCTGTTACAGAGAGCAGAGTTTGAAGACTGGGTTGCAGAAGGATGTTAAAGAGAACAGAGTTGTGATACTGAGGTTCAGAAGGACTGTTACAGAGAGTAGAGGTAGGAGACTGGGATGCATAAGGGTCATTGAAGAGAGCAGTGTTTTCAGACTGAGGTGCAAAAGAACTGTTGCAGAGAGCAGATGTTGGAGACTGGGGTGCAGAAGGATTGTTACAGAGAACAGAGGTTGGAGACTAGAGTGCATAAGGATCTTACAGAGAGCAGAGGTTCGAGACTAGGGTGCAGAAGCACTGTTGCCAAGAGCAGAGTCTGAAGACTCGGTTGCAGAAGGGTTTTACAAAGAGCAGAGTTAGGAGACTGAGGTGCAGAAGGATCATGGCAGAGAGTACAGATTTCAGAGTGAGTTGCAAAAGGACTGATACAGAGAGCAGATACTGAAGACTGGGATGCAGAAGGACTGTTGCAGAGAGCAGAGGTTGGAGACTTTGGTAAGGAAGGATCTTTGATGAGAGCAGAGGTTGGAGACTTGTGTGCAGAAGCACTGTTACAGAGAGCAGAGTTTGGAGACTGGGTTTCAGAAGAATATTACAGAGAGCAGAGTTTGCAGACAGGGTTTCAGAAAGATTGTTACAGAGAGCAGAGGTTGAAGACTTTGGTGCAGAAGGACTGTTACAGAGAGCATAGGTTGGAGTCTGAGGTGTAGAAGGACTGTTATAGAGAGCAGAGTTTGAAGACTCCTGTGCAGAAGGACTGTTACAGGAAGCAGAGTTTGGAAATTGGGGTGCAGAAGGACCGTTAAAGAGAGCAGAGTTTGGAGACTGCAGAATAGGACTGTTTCCGAGAGCAGAGGTTGGATACTGAGGTGCCGAAGGACGCTCAAAGAAAGCAGAGGTTACAGACTGTGGTAGAGAAGGAATGTTAGAGAGAGCAGATTTTGGAAACTGGCGTGCAGAAAGATGTTACAGAGAGCAGAGTTTGGAGACAGTGGTTCAGAAAGACTGTTGCAGAGAGCACACGTTGGAGCCTGGGGTCCAGATGGATAGTTTGAGAGAGCAGAGTTTAAACTGGAGTTAGAATGAGTGTTGCAGAGAGAAGATGTTGCAGACTGGGGTGCAGTAGGATCATTGCAGAGAGCAGTGGTTGGAGACTGGGGTGCAGAAATATCGTTGCAAAGTGCAGAGTTTGGAGACTGTCGTGCAGAAGGACAGAGAGAAGAGGTTGGAGAGTGGGGTGCATAAAAACTGTTACAGAGAGCAGAGGTTGGAGACTGGGGTGCAGAAGGACTGTTACAGAGAGCAGAGGTTGGAGACTGGGTTTTAGATGGATCTTACAGAGAGCAGATTTTGGAGACTGTGGTGCAAGAGGACTGTTGCAGAGAGCAGAGGTTGGAGACTGGAGTGAAGAAGAACCCTTGCAGAGAGAAGTGTTTGAAGACTGGGGTGCAGATGGCCTATTACAGAGAGCAGTGGTTGGAGACTGGGTTTCAGAAGTCCTGTTGCAGAGAGCAGAGGTTGGCGACTGTTGTGCATAAGGACGATTACCGAGTGCAGAGTTTAAAGACTGGGTTGCAGAAGGATCTTACAGAGAGCAGAGTTCGGAGACTGAGGTGCAGAAGGTTCGTTGCATACAGCAGACTTTTCCCACTGAAGCGCAGAATGACTGTTGCAGAGAGCAGACATTGGAGACTGGGGTTAAGAAGGATCGTTTCAGAGAGCAGAGGTTGGAGACTGGTGTGCAGAAGGATTGTTACAGAGAGTAGAGGTTGGACACTGAGGTGCAGAAGGACCGTTGCAGAGAACAGAGTTTGGAGACTGAGGTGCAGAATGATAGATACAGAGAACAGAGGTTGAAGACTGCAGTTAAGACAGACTGATACAGAAAGCAGAGGTTGGAGACTGGGGTGTAGAAGGACCGTTAAAAAGAGCACAAGTTGGAGACTGCGATACAGAAGGACCAGATGTCGGAGACTGGGGAGCAGAAGGACTGTTGCAGAGGACAGATTTTGGATACTGGGGTGGAGAAGAAATGTTACAGAGAGCAGAGGTTTTAGACTGAGGTGCAGAATGACTGTTACAAAGAGCAGAGTTTGGAGACTGGGGTGCAGGAGGACTCTTACAGAGAGCAGAGGTTAAAGACTGGGGTTCAGATGGATCTTACAGATAGCAGAGTTTGGAGACTGGGGTGCAAAGGGACTGTTGCAGAGAGCAGATGTTGGAGACTGGGATGGAGAAAAATCATTGCAGAGAGAAGAGGTTGGAGATTGGGGTGCAGAAGGCCTGTTACAGGGAGCAGAGTTTGGAGACTGGGTTGCAGAAGGATGTTAAAGAGAGCAGAGTTGGGATACTGAGGTGCAGAAGGACTGTTACAGCGAGTAGAGGTAGGAGACTGGGATGCAGAATGGTAGTTTCAGAGAGCAGAATTTTCAGACTGAGGTGCTGAAGAACTGTTGCAGAGAGAAGATGTTGGAGACTGGGGTGCAGAAGGATTGTTACAGAAAGCAGAGGATAGAGACTGGAGTGCATAAGGATCTTACAGAGAGCAGAGGTTCGACACTAAGGTGCCAAAGCACTGTTGCAAAGAGCAGAGTCTGGAGACTGGGTTGCAGAAGGGTTTTACAAAGCGCAGAGTTAGGAGACTGAGGTGCAGAAGGATCATTGCAGAATGCACAGATTTTAGACTGAGTTTTAGAAGGACTGTTGCAGAGAGCAGATATTGAAGACTGGGATGCAGAAGGACTGTTGCAGAGAGCAGGTGTTAAAGACTGGGGTGAAAAAGGGTCGTTGCAGTGATCAGAGTTTACAGACTGAGGTGCAGAGGGACTGTTAGAGATCAGAGGTTGCAGACAGGGGTTTAGAAGGATTGTTACAGAGAGCAGAGGTTGAAGACTTTGGTTCAGAAGGACTGTTACAGAGAGCATAGGTTGGAGTCTGAGGTGTAGAAGGATTGTTACAGAGAGCAGAGTTTGAAGACCCATGTGCAGAAGGACTGTTACAGGAAGCAGAGTTTGGAAATTGGGGTGCAGAAGGACCGTTAAGGAGAGAAGAGTTTGGAGACTGCAGAATTGGACTGTTTCCAAGAGCAGAGGTTGGAGACTGGGGTGTCACAGGACCCTCAAAGAAAGCAGAGGTTATAGACTGCGGTGGAGAAGAAATGTTAGAGAGAGCAGATTTTGGAAACTGGCGAGCAGAAAGATGTTACAGAGAGCAGAGTTTGGAGACTGTGGTTCAGAAGGACTGTTGCAGAGAGCACACATTGGAGCCTGGGGTCCAGAAGGATCGTTGGAGAGAGCATAGTTTGGACTCGAGTTAGAATGACTGTTGCAGAGAGCAGATGTTGGAAACCGGGGTGCAAAGGACTGTTGCAGAGAGTAGAGGATGGATACGATGGTATAGAAGGACTGTTGCAGAGAGCAGAGGTTGCAGACTGGGTTGCAGAAGAAGTGTTGCAGAGAGTAGAGGTTGGAGACTGGGGTGATGAAAGACTGTTGCAGAGAGTAGACGTTGGAGACTGTGGTGCAGAAGGACTGTTACAGAAAGCATCGGTTGGAGACTGAGGTGCAGAAGGACTGTAAAAGAGAGCAGACGTTGGAGACTCAGGTGCAGAAGGATTGGTATAGAGAGGAGAGTTTGGAGACACAGGTGTAGAAGGACTGTTACTGACAGCAGAGGTTGGAAACTGGGGTGCAGAAGGGTCGTTGCAGAGAGCAGAGGTTGACAACTGAGGTTCAGAAGGATCGTTGCAGAGAGCAGAGTTTGAAGACTGAGGTGCAGAAGGATCGTTACAGAGCAGAGGTTGGAGACTGGGGTCAGAAAGACAGTTACAGAGAGCACAGTTTGGAGAGTGGTGTGGAGTGGAAATGTTGCAGTGAGCAGAGATTGGAGACTGTGGTACAGAAGTACTTTTACAAAGAGCAGAGGCTGGAGACTGGGGTTCAGAAGGAATGTCAAAAAGAGCAGAGTTTGGAACCTGGGGTGCAGAAGGATCTTACAGAGAGCAGAGGCTGGAGACTGGGGTCAGAAAGACTGTTGCAGAGAACAGACATTGGAGATTGTGGTGCAGAAGGATCATTGCAGAGTGCAGAGGTTGGAGACTGGGGTATAGAAGGACTGTTGAAGAGAGCAGAGGTTTGAGACTGGGGTGCAGAAGGACTGTTGCACAAAGCAGACGTTGGAGACTGAGGTTCAGAAGAACTTTTACAGAGAGCACTGGTTGAAGACTGGGGTGCAGAAGGATCGTTGCAGGGAGCAGAGGATTCAGAATGAGGTGCAGAAGGACTTTTACAAAGAGCAGAGTTAGGAGTCTGAGGTGTAGAAAGATAGTTACAGAAACCATAGTTTGGCATTTGGTTAACAGAAAGACCATTACAAAGAGAAGAGGTTGAAGACTGCGATACAAAATGACTGTTAAAGAGAGCAGAGATTAGAGAATGGGTAGAAGAAGGATTGTTGCAGAGAGCAGATGTTTGAGACTGGGTTGCAGAAGTTCCGTTACAGAGAGCAGAGGTTGGAGATTGTGGTGCAGAAGAACTGCACATAGAGCAGAGGCTGGAGACTGGGGTGCAGAAGGATTGTTACAGAGAGCACAGTTTGGAGACTCGGGTGCAGAAGAACTGTTACAGAGAGCAGAGTTTGGAGACTGGGGTGCAGAAGGGCTGTTACAGAGAGCAGATGTTTGTGACTGAGGTACAGAAGGACTGTTATAGAGAGCAGAGGTTGGAGACTGGGGTGCAGAATGACAGTTACAGATAGCACAGTTTGGAGATCTGAGTGTAGAAGAAATTTTGCAGAGAGCAAAGGTTGGAGACAGGGGTGCAGAAAGACTGTTGCAGAGAGAAGAGGTTGGATATATAGGTGCAGAAAGACTGATACAGAGAGCAGAGGTTGAAGTCTGGGGTGCAGAAGGACCATTACAAACAGAAGAGTTTGGAGATTGCAGTACAGAAAGACTGTTACACAGAGCACAGATTGAATACCGGGGTTCAGAATGACTGTTGCAGAGAACAGAATTTGGAGACTGCCGTGCAGAAGAATCTTACAGAGAGTAGAGGCTGGAGACTGTGTTGCAGTAAGACTGTTGCAAAGAGCAGAGGTTAGATACTGGGGTGCAGAAGGACTGTTACAGAGAGCAGAGTTTGTAGACTGCGGTGCAGATTGATCTAACAGAGCGTAGATGTTGGAGACCTGGGTGCAGAAGGACTGTTGCAGAGAGCAGAGTTTGTAGACTGGGGTACAAAAGGACTGTTACAGAGAGCAGAGGTTAGAGACTGTGGTGCAGAAAGATCTTACAGAGAGGAGAGGTTAGAGACTAGGGTGCAGTAGGACTGTTGCAGAGAGCAGGGGTTGGAGACTGGGTTGCAGAAAGACTGTTACAGATAGCACAGTTTCGAGACAGGGTTGCAGAATGATCTTACAGAGAGCCTTTTGGGGACAGAGGTGCAGAAGGAGTTTTACAAGAGCAGAGGTTACAGACTGGGGTGCAGAAGGATTGTTGCAGAGAGCAGCGTTTTCAGACTGAGGTGCAGAAGGACAGTAACAGAGAGCACAGTTTGGAGACCTGGGTGTAGAAGAAATGTTGCAGAGAGCAAATGTTGGATCCTGGTGTGCAGAAGGACTGTTACAGAGAGCAGAGTATGTAGACTGAGTTGCAGAAGAATCGTTGCAGAGAGCATAGGTGGAGACTGGGCTGCAGAAGAATCGTTATAGAGAGCAGAAGTGGGAGACTGGTGTTCACAAGGACTGTTACAGAGAGCACAGGTTGGAGACTGGGGTGCAGAAGAAATGTTGGAGAAAGCAGAGGTTGGAGAGTGGGGTGCAGAAGGACTGTTGCAGAGAGCAGAATTTGGAGACTGAGATGCAGAAGGACTGTTACACAGAGAAGACGTTGGAGACTGGAGTGAAGAATTATAATACAGAAAGCTGAGGTGAAAGACTGGGGTGTAGAAGGACAATTACAGAGAGCAGAGGTCGGAGACTGGCATGCACAAGGACTGCAGAGTTTACAGACTGGGATGCAGAAGGACCGTGGCAGAGAGCAGATGTTGGACACTGGGGTGCAGAAGGACTGTTACACAGAGCAGAGGTTGAAGATTGAGGTGAAGAAGGACTGTTACAGAGAGCATATGTGGGAGATACGAGTACAGGACTGATACAGAGCAGAAGTTGGAGACTCAGGTGCAGAAGGACCGTTGCAGAGAGCTGAGTTTCGAGACTGAGGTGGAGAAGGATTGTTACAGAGAGCAGAGTTTGGAGACTGGGGTCTAGAAAAACTGTAGCAGAGAGCAGAGGTTGGAGACTAAGGTGCAGAGGGACAGTTACACAGAGCACAGGTTGGAGACTTGGGTGCAGAAGGACTGATACAGAAAGCAGAGTTTGGAGACTCGGGTGTAGAAGTACCCTTACACAGAGCAGAGGTTGGAGAATGCAGTACAGAAGGATTGTTACAGAGAGCAGACTTTGGAGACTGGGGTGGAAAAGGACTGTTGCAGAGAGCAAATATTGGAGACTGGGGTGCAAAAGGACTTTTGCAGAGAGCAGAGGATGGAGACTGGGATGCAGAAGGACTTTTGAAGAGATCAGAGGTTGCAGACTGAGTTGCAGAAGGACTGTTACAGAGTGCAGAGTTTTGAGACTGTGGTGCAAAATGACTGATACAGAAAGCAGAGGTTGGATACTGGGGTGCATAAGGACCCTTACAGAGAATAGCGGATGGAGACTGCGGTACAGAAGGACTGTTACTAAGAGCAGAGGTTGGAGACTGGGGTTCAAAAGAACTAATGTAGAGACCAGAGGTTGGAGACTGGGATGCTGAAGAATCGTTGGGGTTATCAGATTATGGAGACTGGGGTGTAGAAGGACTGTTGAGAGAGCAGAGTTTGGAGACTGGGGTTTAGAATTACTGTTGCAGAGAGCAGACGTTGGAGCCTGGGGTGCAGAAGGACTGTTGCATAGAGCAGAGGTTGGAGACTGAGGTACAAAACCACTGTTAAAGAGAGCAGAGTTTGGAGAATAGGGTGTAGAATGATTATTGCAGAGAGCAGAGTTTTCAGACTTAGGTACTGAAGAACTGTTGCAGAGAGAAGATTTTGGAGACTGGGTTTCAGAAAGACTGTTGCAGCGAGAAGAGTTCTGAGACTAGGGTGCAGAAGAATCGTTTTAGAGAGCAGAGGTTGGAGACTGGGGTACAGAAGGAAGGTTGCAGAAAGCTGAATTTAGAGACTGAAGTGAAGAAGGACTATTAAGAGAGCAGAGGTTGTAGATTCGTGTGCAGAAGGACAGATACAGAAAGCCGAGGTTGGAGACTGGGGTGCAGATGGACTGTTGCAGAGACCAGAGGTTTGAGACTGTGGTAGAGAACGACAGTTGCAGAGAGCAGATGTTGGAGACTTGGGTGCAGAAAGATCGTTGGTGCGAGCAGATTATGGAGACTGGGGTGTAGAAGGACTGTTTCAGAGAACAGAGGTTGGAGTCTGACGTGCAGAAGGACCATTGCAGAAAGCAGAGGTTGGAGACTGGGTTTCACAAGGATCCTACAGAGAGCAGAGTTTGGAAACTGAGGAGCAGAAGGACTGTTGCAAAGAGCAGAGGTTGAAGATAGAGACGCAGAAGTACTTTTGCAGAGAACAGAGATTTGAGTCTGAGGTGCAGAAGGACTGTTACAGAGAGCGGAGGTTGGAGACTGTTGTCCAGAATTACTGATACATAACGCAGAGTTTGGAGACTCGGGTGCAGAAGGACTGTTACAGAGAGCAGAGATTGGACACTGCAGTACAGAAGGACTGTTACAGAGAGCAGAGGTTGAAGCCTGGGGTGCAGAGGCATTTTTGCAGAGAGCAGAGGTTGCAGAGTGAGGTGCAAAAAGACTGTTACAGCGAGCAGAGTTTGAAAACTGTGGTGCAGAAGGAGTGATACAGAAAGCAGAGGTTGGAGACTGGGGTGTAGAAGGACTGTTGCAGAGAGCAGAGTTTGGAGACTGGGGTGCAGGAGGACTGTTGCATATAAAAGAGTTTGGAAACTGGAGTGAAGAAGGACTGTTGCAGCGAGCAGGTGTTGGAGACTTGGGTGCAGAAAGACTTTTCCAGTGAATAGAAGTTGGAGACTGAGGTGTGGAAGGACTGTTGCAGATAGCAGAGGTTGGAGACTGGGGTGCAGAAGGACTGATACAGAAAGCAGAGGTTGGAGACTGAGGTGCAGAAGTACCATAACAGAGAGCAGAATTTGGAGACTGCAATACAGGAGGACTTTTACGAAGAGCAGAGGTTGGAGACTGGAGTGGAGAAGAATTAGAGTGCAAATGTTGGAGACTGGTGTGCAGAAGAACTGTTGCAGAGAGCAGAGGTAGGAGACTGAGATGCAGAAAGACTGTTACAGAGAGCAGAGTTTGGAGACTGGGGTTCAGAAGGACAGATACAGAGAGCAGAGTTTGGAGACTGGGGTTCAGAAGGCCTGTTACAGAGAGCAGAGGTTGGAGACTGCATACAGAAGGGCTGTTACAGAGAGCAGAATTTTGAGACTGGGTTGCAGAAGAATATTACGTAGAGCAGAGTTTGGAGACTGCAGTGCAGAAGGATTGTTACAGAGAGTAGAGGGTGGCGACTTGGGTATACTAGGATTATTGCAGAGAGCAGAGGATGGAAACTGGTGTGCAGAAGGATCCATTCAGAGAGCAGAGGTTGGAGACTTGGGTGCAGAAGGACGGTTGCAGAAAGCAAATATTGGAGACTGGGATGCAGAAGGGCCACCATAGCAGAGAGCAGCGATTGGAAACTGGGTTGCAGATGGACTGTTTCACAGAGCAGAGGTTGAAGACTGGAGTGTAGAAGGACTCTTACAGAGAGCAGAGGTTGGAGACTGGGGTGCAGAAGGACTGATAAAGAAAGCAGAGTTTGGAGACTTGGGTCTAGAATGAACCTTATAGAGAGTATATGTTGGAGACTGCAGTACAGAAGGACTGTTACAGAGAGAAGAGTGTGGAGACCAGGGTACAGAAGGACTGTTGCAGAGAGCAGAGGTTGGAGAATGAGACGCAGAAGGACTGCTTCAGAGAGTAGATGTTAAAGACTGGGGTGAAGAAGAACTGTTGCAGAGAACAGAAGTTGGAGACTGGGGTGCAGAAGAATTGTTGCAGGGAGCAGAGGTTGAATCCTGGGGTGAAGAAGGACTGTTACAGAGATCAGAGTTTGAATATTGGGGTGCAGAAGGATCTTACAGAGAGCAGAGCCTGGAGAGTGTGGTGCAGACGAACTGGTGCACAGAGCAGAGGTTGGAGACTGGGGTGCAGAAGGACTGTTACAGAGAGTAGTGTTTGGAGACTGTTGAGAGCCACAGCCAAAGGGGCCCCAGCAAACTTCCAGCTGCCAGCAAGCTTCAGACTGCCCCAGCAACATCTAGCTGATTGGCTCCTCTGCGGTGATGTTCATTGGGCTGTTTCCCTGCCCTTCAGACTGCCAGCTGATGATTGGCTCACAGCAGCCCCAGCAACATCTAGCTGATTGGCTCCTCCACGGAGCTGCTCATTGGGTGACTTCTTTGGTTCTGCCCACGCAACCCAGCCAATCGGCCTCAAGAGAGGAGGATTGTGGGAGGTTGAGAGGCTGGTGTGGGGGAGAGAGGCGTGTGGAAGCCGGTGGTGGCAGTTGGGCTCTGAGGGTTTTTCCCTGGAGCTGTTTTGTTTGGCGTTTGTAGTTCTAAAAATAAAGTTAGTTTCTTTTTGACAAGTGGCTCCTGATTTGTGCCAAGCCAGACTTCGGCATTTGGTGGCTCGCACGGGGAGCAACTGAGGGTAAGTAAACTGCTCGCCCCTGAGGGCAGGGCGAGAGGATGGGGAGCCATTCTAAGTCTCCTCTTTTGTTTTGCTTCGTTTTTGTTTTAACTTTCCTGTCCCTGGAGATGAGTAAGAGGGAAGAAAAACCACTCACATCTGAGGAAAAACTATTTGCGTTTGAGGAACAGATAGGGAGAAAGGACGGATACATATGTCAGGAGGATAGAAAGGCTGTTATAATGATTTTGTGTGGTTCCCTTTTTATTGGATTCTGTCTCGGTTTTATTTGCTGTTATCTTGCTGGGTTGTATTATAGTAGAAATACGGGATCAGCAATTAGTAAAAAACAAACCGAAAGAGTGTTAAGTAAATTGTTAAAGGAAGGAAGCTTCCCAGTAAAATCAAGAGCAGTTAGGGCATACGTTGATATAATACAAGAATATAGCCCATGGCTTTTTAAGGAGGAGTTGTTAGATATATCACAATGGAACCATCATGGTGAAGATTTAAAAAGAATAGAAAAGAACAGCCCAGGGACTCTGCCAGTTGGCACATTGACATTGTGGACGTACATATCTGATTTGCTTAGTCCAAAGCCTTCAGTTCAGACAGAGGTAGAGGAAGAAGAAGACATATTGATTCAAGTAGAAGAGGAAGTCTCTCAAGTTAGTCAGAAAGAGGAAAAGATTCAAGTGAAAGAGAAGGTCTTTCGAGATAGTGAGACAGAGGAAGAAAGTTTAGAGCAGAAAAATCTATCAGGGGAAAAGTTAAAACAGGAGACTGCTAATAAGACCCTTTTATTAGAGAGCGTAAGTGTCCAACCAACAGCACCGCCTCTACAGGAGACTGCTACTAATAGCATTCTATCACCAGAGGGCGTAAGTGTTCAACCAACAGCGCCACCTCTACTAGAGACTGCTACTAACAGCACTCTATCACCAGAGGGCATAAGTGTCCAATCAACAGCACCACCTCCATATGCTAAGAGACTGCCAACCCCCGCAGTTGATAGTTGGGATCCTGAGACAGGATCTCAAGTATGCCCTGTATTTGAGGTAGGAGGGCAGCGAACTTACCAGGGTTTAAATTTCAAATCAGTGAAGGAGCTAAAAGAGGCTGTAGCAACCTATGGTCCTCAAGCACCCTTCACTGTAAGCTTGGTCGAATCCATTACCAACTTAAGCATGACGCCAGCAGATTGGGCTAGTTTGTGTAAAGCTGTGCTAAATGGAGGACAATACCTGTTATGGAAGGTTGCCAATGAGGAATTTTGCAAAGAGACGGCTAGTCGAAATGCAGCAGCTGGTTATCCTCAGAGAAATCTAGATATGTTGTTAGGAAAGGGACCTTATGAGGATCGGCAGCAACAACTTGCATATGATCCTGGTGTATATTTACAAATTGCTGTAGATGCAGTTAGGGCATGGAAGACTTTACAAGAACATGGAGGTTTACAAGGTCAATTATCTAAGATAATACAAGGAGCTAATGAACCTTACGCTGAATTTGTAGATAGGCTTATTCAAACAGCTACCAGAGTTTTTGGGAATACAGAACAAGCAATGCCATTTATAAAACAACTGGCTTATGACCAAGCGAATCGTTGGTGTAGAGATATCATTAGACCATGGAAACAGGAAGATTTAAACACATATATTAAATTATGTAGAGACATTAATGAACAAGGGCAAATTGTGGCAGCTGCAGTAAAACAAGCTTTAGATGCCAGAGACATTAATGAACAAGGGCAAATTGTGGCAGCTGCAGTAAAACAGGCTTTAGATGCCAGAGACATTAATGAACAAGGGCAAATTGTGGCAGCTGCAGTAAAACAGGTTTTAGATGCCAGAGACATTAATGAACAAGGGCAAATTGTGGCAGCTGCAGTAAAACAGGCTTTAGATGCCAGGCCAAGAACATGCTACAATTGTCAACAAACAGGACATTTTAAAAGGAATTGCCCCATAGGAGGAGGGTTTAACAAAACTAGGTATCAAACAAGTAGAATACCGGGTATTTGCCCACGATGCCGTAGAGGGAGACATTGGGCTAATGAATGCCGTTCTCAAACCACCATAGAGGGTACTCCATTATATTGGGCTAATGAATACCGTCCTCAAACCACCATAGAGGGTACTCCATTATCAAAAAACGAACAAGGACAGGGTGTTTATCCACAATATCGTGGACAAAGGCATCGGGCTCCGTTGCCAAAAAATGGACAGGGGGCCCCAATGCTCCGGGGCCCCAAACCACAAATATACGGAGCACTGGAGGAACCCAGCAACCCCATCAAGGTAGTGCCCAGCACATCAGATCCCTCATCAGACAAACCAGAGGGAGCGCAGGGTTGGACATCTGCGCCTCCACCAAATCAGTACTAACTCCAGAGATGGGAGTTCAAATCATTCCCACAGGGGTAAAAGGACCTCTTCCCAAAGGAACAGTAGGCTTATTATTGGGACGCAGCTCTTCTACTCTAAAAGGACTTTTGATAAGTCCTGGGGTAATTGATTCCAATTATGAAGGTGAAATAAAAATTATAGCCAGTTCTCCAAAGGGTATATCAGTAATTTCACCAGGAGATAGAATAGCACAGTTACTAATAATACCAAGCCTACATGATAAATTTTCCAGTCATGTTGTAGAAAGAGGTTCCAAGGGATTAGGCTCCACAGGTGTAGATTGGGCTATGCTTTCTTTAAATTTAGATTCTCGCCCCATGCTAAAACTAAATATTCAAGGACATGAATTTAATGGGCTACTGGATACAGGTGCAGACCTTAGCATCATCTCTCGTCAAGAATGGCCAAAACATTGGCCATTACAACAAGCCACTCAATCGCTTCGAGGCCTAGGAGTGGCGACTAATCCCGATAGAAGTGCAATGCTATTAGATTGGAAGGATCCTGAAGGATGTGAAGGAACTATACAGCCATATGTATTGGATCATCTTCCCGTAAATTTATGGGGACGAGATGTCTTAGATCAATTAGGTTTGACATTAACAAATAATATCAATCAAAATGCACCCACTATTATGGCTAGACAAGGTTTTAGGAAAGGAAAAAGATTAGAAAGACAAGAACAATGTATAGCAGCACCAATACAAATAGATCAAGGAACAGACAGACATGGGTTGGATTTTCACAAAGGGCCACTGAGACAATAAAAATTACATGGAAATCAGAAAGACCAGTATGGCTTCCTCAGTGGCCCTTGACTAAAGAAAAGACACAAGTAGCCCATGATCTGGTCAAACAACAATTAGCGGAAGGACATATACAACCTTCTGTATCTCCCCATAATACTCCCATTTTTGTCATCAAAAAGAAATCTGGTAAATGGAGATTACTGCAAGATTTAAGAGCCATTAACAATGAAATGGTCATTATGGGACCTGCTCAATCGGGGATTCCTCAATTGTCTGCTTTGCCAAAAACCTGGTATGTTTTAGTTATAGATATTAAAGATTTTTTTTTCAACTCCAATTCATCCTGAGGATAGTCCACGTTTTGCATTTACTATCCCTGCACTAAATCATGAAGGTCCTGATCAGAGATATGAATGGAAAGTACTCCCTCAAGGGATGGCTAACAGCCCAACTATGTGTCAAATTTATGTTAACAAAGTAATCCAGCCACTTAGAAATCAAAATCCTGAACTACAAATATTTCACTATATGGATGATGTGTTATTGGCACACAAAGCTAAAAACACATTGCTAGAATGTTATGCCACACTTACAAACTTATTAAAAAATTATAATCTAGAGATAGCAATAGATAAAGTACAATTAAATTTTCCAATTAATTATTTAGGAGTTCTATTATCCTCAACCATGGTCCGTCCACAAAAAATTCAAATACGAGTAGATCAACTCAAATCACTTAATGACTTTCAAAAGTTATTAGGAGACATAAATTGGATAAGGCCTTATCTAGGTATTCCAACAGGAGAATTGGGACCTTTATTTGATATCCTAAAAGGTCCATCAGATCCAAATTCACCCCGAATGTTAACGCCTGAAGCAAGAAAGGAATTAAAAATCATTGAAACATATATGGAAAATATGCATTTGGATAGAATTGATATAAGTTTGCCTTTATTATTTATTGTACTACCAACAAAAAATATTCCTACAGGAGTATTTTGGCAAGAAGGTCCATTATTATGGATACATTTATCTTATTCTCCTAACACTATTCTTACTAGGTATCCTGAGGCTGTAGGACAATTAATACTCAAAGGAATAAAAACAGCAAAGGCAGTGTTTGGAATTTCTCCCCATAAAATTATTACTCCATATACTATGAATCAAATTGATGAATTAGCTAATGAGTTAAATACTTGGGCAATAATAATGTGCAAATCTAATGTTTCACTTGATAACCACTTACCATCTAATCCTTTATTGTCTTTTTGGTCATTGCATCCTGTAATTTTTCCAAAAATGACAAGAAAAACACCTATCATGAATGCTCCAAATATATTCACTGATGGGTCAAATAATGGTACAGCAGCAATAGTTACACCTGATCAAACTTTTACATTTTTAGTACCCAAACAATCAGCTCAAAAAGTAGAGCTTAATGCAGTATTACAAACTTTTGTGATGTTTAAAGATTCTGTATTTAATTTATTTTCTGATAGCCAGTATATAGTTAATGCTATCGTATCCCTTGAAGATGCTGGTAGAATTTCCCCTTCTTCTACTGTTTTCTCTTTGTTTTCCACTATACAAAGTTTAATCTGGGACAGAAAAGATCCATTCTTTATAGGACATATCAGGGCACATACAGGATTGCCTGGAGCCCTTAGTTTAGGCAATGATTTAGCAGATAAAACTACACGTGACATACATATTTTCTCTGTACTAGAAGAAGCTATAAATTTTCATGAAAGATTCCATGTCAATGCTAATACTTTACAAAAGCGTTTTAAAATAACTAAGGAACAAGCTAGACAAATAATAAAACAATGTCAAAATTGTGTGACCTTTTTACCACAAGTTAATCTTGGAGTCAATCCTAGAGGATTGATGCCTAACCATATTTGGCAGATGGACGTCACACACTTGCCAGAATTTGGAAAATTAAAATATTTGCATGTTACAGTTGATACTTCTTCTGGATTTTTGATGGGCTCCCTTCATGCCGGCGAAAAAACTAAAGATGTTATAGCTCATTGCTTACAAAATTTTGCCACTGTGGGCATTCCAAAACAGTTAAAAACAGATAATGCCCCTGGTTATACGTCTACTTCTTTTAAACAATTTTGCTCATCATTTGGCATTACTCATATAACAGGAATCCCATACAATCCACAGGGTCAAGGCATAGTTGAAAGAGCTCATCAAACTATTAAAATGTACTTATTAAAGCAAAAAGATGGAATTGGGAAGGGGTATATATTCCCCAAAGATAAACTTAAAATAACCCTTTTTACTCTAAACTTTTTAAATTTGGATTCATCAGGACTTAGTGCTGCAGAAAGGCATATGTGTCCAAAAAATGTACATAAGCCCAAGGTACTTTGGAAAGATATTCTAACAGGACAATGGAAAGGTCCTGACCCAGTAATTGTCTGGAATCGGGGGTCTGTTTGTGTGTTTCCACAGGAAGAACAGCAGCCGATTTGGATTCCAGAGAGATTAACCAAGGTTCTGACCCAGTGATTGTCTGGAGTCGGGGGCCTGTTTGTGTGTTTCCACAGGGAGAACAGCAGCTGATTTGGATTCCGGAGAGATTAACTAAAATCCTGACCCAGTGATTGTCTGGAGTCGGGGGTCTGTTTTTGTGTTTCCACAGAGAGAACAGCAGCCGATTTGGATTCCAGAGAGATTAACTAAAGCGATTTCTACAGACCAAAAAGAAGATGATTTAGCTCAAATCCATAATAGCTGATATCCAAAACTCCAATTTGGCTATCCTTACATCTGCGACAGAACCAAGATGCTTTTTTCAATATCTATTTTATTATTGCCCTTTCCCATATCATGAAGTTCTATTTTATTTTTTGAGCTCATACAGACCTAGGTTAATGTTTTGCTGATCAGTTCTATTTTTTTTTTGACTATAGAGTTTTTAAACATTGCAATAGAGATTTTACCTGTAAAAAGTTATAAGGCCTTTACTATTATGTTATGTGTTGTATGTATTATATTATGTGTGCACACTTGTGTTTTGTGTTATATGTTTGAATGTACGTATGTCCAATGTACGTATTTTCATATATCATATATGATGAGCGCTCATGAAAAGATGGATCCAAATATTTTTTTTTATTCACGTGATTTAAATGGTTTAATTTAAATTGGGTAAATAGCTGTTAAGAATTGTTTTAATATGTAAACAAAAAAGGAGGTTAACAGATCTGTTTATTTACTCTCACCTTTCGTTTTCATTATATTTAATAATTCTCTTCACTATAATGTAAATTGTTAAGAAAATTGTTTTCTTTTAGTGCCTTCTGAAATGTTACCTAATTTTTTCTTTAGCCATTATTGCCAGAATTTCTATCTTCAGATGAAGATAATATAAATTGTTAAGAAAATTGTTTTCTTTTAGTGTCTTCTGGAATGTTACCTAATTTTTTCTTTAGCCATTATTGCCAGAATTTCTATCTTCATCCCAGTGCCGATGAAGATAATATAAACTGTTAAGAAAATTGTTTTCTTTTAGTGTCTTCTGGAATGTTACCTAATTTTTTCTTTAGTCATTATTGCCAGAATTCCTATCTTCATCCCTGTGCCGGTGAAGACAAAGATAAAACTAATCTACAGTTTCTGCAATAGCCATCACTGAACTGCTTACAGAACTTGCACTGAACTGCTTACAGAACTATGTGTCACTTGTATGCATTGTGAACTATCTGTTAGTGCAGCGACTTGTGGTAGTGTTGGGGTATTTTTGCTGATGATATCATCGGTGGTACAATTTTCCCAAAAGGAGCTGTCAATTGACTTGGTATATCTTCCTCCCTTCTGCTTGTCATGATCATTCAGCTAAAATTTGGGGGTCAACAGAGGTGAGGCAAAGAACCTCACCCCCCCCCAACGCTGAGACCTCTCCACAGGTGTGGCTGTATACTGGACCGGTAGTCAATGACGGGTAAGATCCAATTACAATGGTACCAACCTAAGACAGGAGGCTGACGCCCTGAGGTCAGCTCATCCGAAGACGGGTAAGGACCATATGTATTGGACAACCTAAGGCAGGCACGGTCCCTAAGCCACATGCTTGTTGTTTAAACAGAGAGGGGGAGATGTTGAGAGCCACAGCCAAAGGGGCCCCAGCAAACTTCCAGCTGCCAGCAAGCTTCAGACTGCCCCAGCAACATCTAGCTGATTGGCTCCTCTGCGGTGATGTTCATTGGGCTGTTTCCCTGCCCTTCAGACTGCCAGCTGATGATTGGCTCACAGCAGCCCCAGCAACATCTAGCTGATTGGCTCCTCCACAGAGCTGCTCATTGGGTGACTTCTTTGGCTCTGCCCACGCAACCCAGCCAATCGGCCTCAAGAGAGGAGGATTGTGGGAGGTTGAGAGGCTGGTGTGGGGGAGAGAGGCGTGTGGAAGCCGGTGGTGGCAGTTGGGCTCTGAGGTTTTTTCCCTGGAGCTGTTTTGTTTGGCGTTTGTAGTTCTAAAAATAAAGTTAGTTTCTTTTTGACAAGTGGCTCCTGATTTGTGCCAAGCCAGACTTCGGCATGAGACTGGGTGTCAGAAGGATATTACATTGAGCAGAGTTTGGAGACTGAGGTGCAAAAGAAATATTACCGAGAGCAATGGTTGGAGACTGGGGTGCAGAAGGATTTTTGCAGGGAGCAGAGGTTGGAGACTGACATGCTGAAGTACCCCAGCAGACAACAGATGTTGGAGAATGGGGTGCAGAAAGACCGTTTCAGAGAGCTGATGTTGGAGACTGAGGTGCAGAAGGATTGTTACAGAGAGCAAAGTTTGGAGACTCAGGTGAAGAAGGACTGTTACAAAGAGCAGAGTATGGAGACAGGGTTGCAGAAATATCTTACAGAGAGCAGAGGTTAGAGACTGAGGTGGAACAGGACTGTTACAGAGAGCAGAGTTTGGAGACTGGGGTGCAGAAGGATCGTTGCAGAGAACCGAGTTTTCAGACTGAGGTACAGAGGGACTCTTGGAAATTACAGAGGTTGGAGACTGGGGTGCAGAATAACTGTTGCAGAGAGCAGAGTTTGGAGACTGAGGTGCAGAAGGACTGTTACAGAGAGCAGAGGTTGGAGACTGGGGTTCTGAAGAACTGATACAGAAAGCAGAGATTGGAGACTAGGGTTCAGAAGGACCTTTGCAGAGAGTAGAGTTTGGAGACTGCAACACAAGAGGAATGTTTCAGAGAGCAGAGTTTGGAGAATGGTTTATAGACGAATTGTTTCGGTGCAGATGTATGAGACTGGGGTTCAGAAGAACTGTTGCATAGAGCAGCGTTTGGAGACTGGGGTGTAGAAGAACTGTCACAGAGAGAAGAGGTTGGAGACTGAGGTGCAGAAAGAATGTTACAGAGAGCAAAGTTTTGAGACTGGGGTGCAGAATTACTGATACAGAAAGCAGAGGTTGAGACTGGGGTGCAGAAGGACCGTTACAGAGAGCACAGGTTGGAAGCCGTGGTTCAGAAGGACTTACACAGAAAACAGAGGTTTGAGACTGGGGTGCAGAAGGACCTTTACAGAGAGCAGATGTTTGAGACTGGGGTGCATAAGGATCGTTGCAGAGAGCAGAGGTTGGAGACAGGGGTGCAGAAAGACGGTTGCAGAGAGCAGAGGTTGGAGACGGAGGTGCAGAAAAATAGTTACAGAGAGTAGAGTTTGGAGACTGGGGGACAAAAGGATCATTGAAGAGAACAGAAGTTGGATACTGAGTTGCAGAAGAATCATATAAGACAGCCGAGGTGCAGACTGGGCTGCAGAAGGATCATTACAGAGAGAAGAGGTGGGAGACTGCGGTGCAGAAGGACTGTTACAGAGAGCACAGGTTGGAGACTGGGGTGCAGAAGGAATGTTGCAGAAAGCAGAGGTGGGAGACTGGGGTCCAGAAGGACTGTTGAAGAGAGCAGAGGTTGGAGACTGACATGCAGAAGGACTGTTACAAAGAGCAGACTTTGGAGACTCGGGTGAATAATTATGATACAGAAAGCAGAGGTGTCAGACTGGGGTGCAGAAGGACCATTACAG
>NW_027521965.1:0-40843 GCF_052094955.1 Ictidomys tridecemlineatus
CATAGAGATAGAACTTAAAAACTGCTTTATTGTGTCAAGTTTCAAAGAGCTTGCACAAACCGTGTTTGATTTACAGTTCCAAATACATGTATCCCTATAGGAGAAAACAGAGTGAAACCTCAAAATGAAACCGGTTACTGCCAACGAACGGTTTAACCTAGAAGAACGAAATTTGGCGAGCCAAGTGGGATTGGTGTACTGATCATTACCTGAAAGTTTCATCAAGATTGGGTGAAAAAGTGTTTGCTGAGATTTCAGGCAACTCGTAGTTTTTTGGAAGCTTGGCAGGCCCTTTCCATGAAAGTGATTCTCGCCAGTCTCTGCTTAGGGCTACATCAACAGCAAACAAACCATAGAGATAGAACTTGAAACTGCTTTATTGTGTCAAGTTTCAAAGAGCTAGCACAAACCGTGTTTGATTTAGAGTTCCAAATACATGTATCCCTATAGGAGAAAACAGAGTGAAACCTCAAAATGAAACCGGTTACTGCCAACGAACGATTTAACCTAGAAGAACGAAATTTGGCGAGCCAAGTGGGATTGGTGTACTGATCATTACCTGAAAGTTTCATCAAGTTTGGGTGAAAAGGGGTGTGCTGAGATTTCAGGCAACTCGTAGTTTTTTGGAAGCTTGGAAGGCCCTTTCCATGAAAGTGATTCTCGCCAGTCTCTGCTTAGGGCTACATCAACAGCAAACAAACCATAGAGATGGAACTTGAATCTGCTTTATTGTGTCAAGTTTCAAAGAGCTAGCACAAACCGTGTTTAAATTAGAGTTCCAAATACATGTATCCTTATAGGAGAAAACAGATTGAAACCTCAAAATGAAACCAGTTACTGCCAACGAACGGTTTAACCTAGAAGAACGAAATTTGGCGAGCCAAGTGGGATTGGTGTACTGATCATTACCTGAAAGTTTCATCAAGATTGGGTGAAAAAGGGTGTGCCTAGATTTCAGGCAACTCGTAGTTTTTTGGAAGCTTGGCAGGCCATTTCCATGAAAGTGATTCTCGCCAGTCTCTGCTTAGGGCTACATCAACAGCAAACAAACCATAGAGATAGAACTTGAAACTGCTTTATTGTGTCAAGTTTCAAAGAGCTAGCACAAACCTTGTTTGATTTAGAGTTCCAAATACATGTATCCCAATAGGAGAAAACAGAGTGAAACCTCAAAATTAAACCGGTTACTGCCAAGGAACGGTTTAACCTAGAAGAACGAAATTTGGCGAGCCAAGTGGGATTGGTGTACTGATCATTACCTGAAAGTTTCATCAAGATTGGGTGAAAAAGTATGTGCTGAGATTTCAGGCAACTCGTAATTTTTTGAAGCTTGGCAGGCCCTTTCCATGAAAGTGATTCTCGCCAGTCTCTGCTTAGGGCTACATCAACAGCAAAGAAACCATAGAGATAGAACTTGAAACTGCTTTATTGTGTCAAGTTTCAAAGAGCTAGCACAAACCGTGTTTGATTTAGAGTTCCAAATACATGTATCCCTATAGGAGAAAACAGAGTGAAACCTCAAAATGAAACCGGTTACTGCCAAGGAACGTTTTAACCTAGAAGAACGAAATTTGGCGAGCCAAGTGGGATTGGTGTACTGATCATTACCTGAAAGATTCATCAAGATTGGGTGAAAAAGTGTTTGCCTAGATTTCAGGCACCTCGTAGGTTTTTGGAAGCTTGGCAGGCCCTTTCCATGAAAGTGATTCTCGCCAGTCTCTGCTTAGGGCTACATCAACAGCAAACAAACCATAGAGATAGAACTTGAAACTGCTTTATTGTGTCAAGTTTCAAAGAGCTAGCACAAACCGTGTTTGATTTAGAGTTCCAAATACATGTATCCCTATAGGAGAAAACAGAGTGAAACCTCAAAATGAAACCGGTTACTGCCAAGGAACGGTTTAACCTAGAAGAACGAAATTTGGCGAGCCAAGTGGGATTGGTGTACTGATCATTACCTGAAAGTTTCATCAAGATTGGGTGAAAAAGTGTGTGCTGAGATTTCAGGCAACTCATAGTTTTTTGAAAGCTTGGCAGGCCCTTTCCATGAAAGTGATTCTCGCCAGTCTCTGCTTAGGGCTACATCAACAGCAAACAAACCATAGAGATAGAACATGAAACTGCTTTATTGTGTCAAGTTTCAAACAGCTAGCACAAACCGTGTTTGATTTAGAGTTCCAAATACATGTATCCGTATAGGAGAAAACAGAGTGAAACCTCAAAATGAAACCGGATACTGCCAACGAACGGTTTAACCTAGAAGAACGAAATTTGGCGAGCCAAGTGGGATTGGTGTACTGATCATTACCTGAAAGTTTCATCAAGATTGGGTGAAAAAGGGTGTGCTGAGATTTCAGGCAACTCGTAGTTTTTTGGAAGCTTGGCAGGCCCTTTCCATGAAAGTGATTCTCGCCAGTCTCTGCTTAGGGCTACATCAACAGCAAACAAACCATAGAGATAGAGCTTGAAACTGCTTTATTGTGTCAAGTTTCAAAGAGCTAGCACAAACCGTGTTTGATTTAGAGTTCCAAATACATGTATCCCTATAGGAGAAAACAGAGTGAAACCTCAAAATGAAACCGGTTACTGCCAAGGAACGGTTTAACCTAGAAGAACGAAATTTGGCGAGCCAAGTGGGATTGGTGTACTGATCATTACCTGAAAGTTTCATTAAGATTGGGTGAAAAAGTATGTGCTGAGATTTCAGGCAACTCGTACTTTTTTGGAAGCTTGGCAGGCCCTTTCCATGAAAGTGATTCTCGCCAGTCTCTGCTTAGGGCTACATCAACAGCAAAGAAACCATAGAGATAGAACTTGAAACTGCTTTATTGTGTCAAGTTTCAAAGAGCTAGCACAAACCGTGTTTGATTTAGAGTTCCAAATACATGTATCCCTATAGGAGAAAACAGAGTGAAACCTCAAAATGAAACCGGTTACTGCCAAGGAACGTTTTAACCTAGAAGAACGAAATTTGGCGAGCCAAGTGGGATTGGTGTACTGATCATTACCTGAAAGATTCATCAAGATTGGGTGAAAAAGTGTTTGCCTAGATTTCAGGCACCTCGTAGGTTTTTGGAAGCTTGGCAGGCCCTTTCCATGAAAGTGATTCTCGCCAGTCTCTGCTTAGGGCTACATCAACAGCAAACAAACCATAGAGATAGAACTTGAAACTGCTTTATTGTGTCAAGTTTCAAAGAGCTAGCACAAACCGTGTTTGATTTAGAGTTCCAAATACATGTATCCCTATAGGAGAAAACAGAGTGAAACCTCAAAATGAAACCGGTTACTGCCAAGGAACGGTTTAACCTAGAAGAACGAAATTTGGCGAGCCAAGTGGGATTGGTGTACTGATCATTACCTGAAAGTTTCATCAAGATTGGGTGAAAAAGTGTGTGCTGAGATTTCAGGCAACTCGTAGTTTTTTGAAAGCTTGGCAGGCCCTTTCCATGAAAGTGATTCTCGCCAGTCTCTGCTTAGGGCTACATCAACAGCAAACAAACCATAGAGATAGAACATGAAACTGCTTTATTGTGTCAAGTTTCAAACAGCTAGCACAAACCGTGTTTGATTTAGAGTTCCAAATACATGTATCCGTATACGAGAAAACAGAGTGAAACCTCAAAATGAAACCGGATACTGCCAACGAACGGTTTAACCTAGAAGAACGAAATTTGGCGAGCCAAGTGGGATTGGTGTACTGATCATTACCTGAAAGTTTCATCAAGATTGGGTGAAAAAGGGTGTGCTGAGATTTCAGGCAACTCGTAGTTTTTTGGAAGCTTGGCAGGCCCTTTCCATGAAAGTGATTCTCGCCAGTCTCTGCTTAGGGCTACATCAACAGCAAACAAACCATAGAGATAGAGCTTGAAACTGCTTTATTGTGTCAAGTTTCAAAGAGCTAGCACAAACCGTGTTTGATTTAGAGTTCCAAATACATGTATCCCTATAGGAGAAAACAGAGTGAAACCTCAAAATGAAACCGGTTACTGCCAACGAACGGTTTAACCTAGAAGAACGAAATTTGGCGAGCCAAGTGGGATTGGTGTACTGATCATTACCTGAAAGTTTCATCAAGATTGGGTGAAAAAGTGTGTGCTGAGATTTCAGGCAACTCGTAGTTTTTTGGATGCTTGGCAGGCCCTTTCCATGAAAGTGATTCTCGCCAGTCTCTGCTTAGGGCTACATCAACAGCAAACAGACCATACGGATAGAACTTGAAACTGCTTTATTGTGTCAAGTTTCAAAGAGCTAGCACAAACCGTGTTTGATTTAGAGTTCCAAATACATGTATCCCTATAGGAGAAAACAGAGTGAAACCTCAAAATGAAACCGGTTACTGCCAACGAACGGTTTAACCTAGAAGAACGAAATTTGGCGAGCCAAGTGGGATTGGTGTACTGATCATTACCTGAAAGTTTCATCAAGATTGGGTGAAAAAGTGTTTGCTGAGATTTCAGGCAACTCGTAGTTTTTTGGAAGCTTGGCAGGCCCTTTCCATGAAAGTGATTCTCGCCAGTCTCTGCTTAGGGCTACATCAACAGGAAACAAACCATAGGGATAGAACTTGAAACTGCTTTATTGTGTCAAGTTTCAAAGAGCTAGCACAAACCGTGTTTGATTTAGAGTTCCAAATACATGCATCCCTATAGGAGAAAACAGAGTGAAACCTCAAAATGAAACCAGTTACTGCCAACGAACTGTTTAACCTAGAATAACGAAATTTGGCGAGGCAAGTGGGATTGGTGTACTGATCATTACCTGAAAGTTTCATCAAGATTGGGTGAAAAAGGGTGTGCCTAGATTTCAGGCAACTAGTAGTTTTTTGGAAGCTTGGCAGGCCCTTTCCATGAAAGTGATTCTCGCCAGTCTCTGCTTAGGTCTACATCAACAGCACACAAACCATAGAGACAGAACTTGAAACTGCTTTATTGTGTCAAGTTTCGAAGAGCTAGCACAAACCGTGTTTGATTTAGAGTTCCAAATACATGTATCCCTATAGGAGAAAACAGAGTGAAAACTCAAAATGAAACCGGTTACTGCCAACGAACGGTTTAACCTAGAAGAACGAAATTTGGCGAGCCAAGTGGGATTGGTGTACTGATCATTACCTGAAAGTTTCAAAAGATTGGGTGAAAAAGTGTTTGCTGAGATTTCAGGCAACTCGTAGTTTTTTGGAAGCTTGGCAGGCCCTTTCCATGAAAGTGATTCTCGCCAGTCTCTGCTTAGGCCTACATCAACAGCAAACAAACCATAGGGATAGAACTTGTAACTGCTTTATTGTGTCAAGTGTCAAAGAGCTAGCATAAACCGTGTTTGATTTAGAGTTCCAAATACATGTATCCCTATAGGAGAAAACAGAGTGAAACCTCAAAATGAAACCGGTTACTGCCAAAGAACGGTTTAACCTAGAAGAACGAAATTTGGCGAGCCAAGTGGGATTGGTGTACTGATCATTACCTGAAAGTTTCATCAAGATTGGGTGAAAAAGTGTGTGCTGAGATTTCAGGCAACTCGTAGTTTTTTGGAAGCTTGGCAGGCCCTTTCCATGAAAGTGATTCTCGCCAGTCTCTGCTTAGGGCTACATCAACAGCAAACAAACCATAGAGATAGAACTTGAAACTGCTTTATTGTGTCAAGTTTCAAAGAGGTAGCACAAACCGTGTTTGATTTAGAGTTCCAAATACATGTATCCCTATAGGAGAAAACAGAGTGAAACCTCAAAATGAAACCGGTTACTGCCAACGAACGGTTTAACCTAGAAGAACGAAATTTGGCGAGCCAAGTGGGATTGGTGTACTGATCATTACCTGAAAGTTTCATCAAGATTGGGTGAAAAAGTGTTTGCCTAGATTTCAGGCAACTCGTAGGTTTTTGGAAGCTTGGCAGGCCCTTTCCATGAAAGTGATTCTCGCCAGTCTCTGCTTAGGGCTACATCAACAGCAAACAAACCATAGAGATAGAACTTGAAACTGCTTTATTGTGTCAAGTTTCAAAGAGCTAGCACAAACCGTGTTTGATTTAGAGTTCCAAATACATGTATCCCTATAGGAGAAAACAGAGTGAAACCTCAAAATGAAACCGGTTACTGCCAACGAACGGTTTAACCTAGAAGAACGAAATTTGTCAAGCCAAGTGGGATTGGTGTACTGATCATTACCTGAAAGTTTCATCAAGATTGGGTGAAAAAATGTGTGCTGAGATTTCAAGTAACTCGTAGTTTTTTGGAAGCTTGGCAGGCCCTTTCCATGAAAGTGATTCTCGCCAGTCTCTGCTTAGGGCTACATCAACAGCAAACAAACCATAGAGATAGAACTTGAAACTGCTTTATTGTGTCAAGTTTCAAAGAGCTAGCACAAACCTTGTTTGATTTAGAGTTCCAAATACATGTATCCCTATAGGAGAAAACAGAGTGAAACCTCAAAATGAAACCGGTTACTGCCAAGGAACGTTTTAACCTAGAAGAACGAAATTTGGCGAGCCAAGTGGGATTGGTGTACTGATCATTACCTGAAAGATTCATCAAGATTGGGTGAAAAAGTGTTTGCCTAGATTTCAGGCACCTCGTAGGTTTTTGGAAGCTTGGCAGGCCCTTTCCATGAAAGTGATTCTCGCCAGTCTCTGCTTAGGGCTACATCAACAGCAAACAAACCATAGAGATAGAACTTGAAACTGCTTTATTGTGTCAAGTTTCAAAGAGCTAGCACAAACCGTGTTTGATTTAGAGTTCCAAATACATGTATCCCTATAGGAGAAAACAGAGTGAAACCTCAAAATGAAACCGGTTACTGCCAACGAACGGTTTAACCTAGAAGAACGAAATTTGGCGAGCCAAGTGGGATTGGTGTACTGATCATTACCTGAAAGTTTCATCAAGATTGGGTGAAAAAGTGTGTGCTGAGATTTCAGGCAACTCGTAGTTTTTTGAAAGCTTGGCAGGCCCTTTCCATGAAAGTGATTCTCGCCAGTCTCTGCTTAGGGCTACATCAACAGCAAAAAAACCATAGAGATAGAACATGAAACTGCTTTATTGTGTCAAGTTTCAAACAGCTAGCACAAACCGTGTTTGATTTAGAGTTCCAAATACATGTATCCGTATAGGAGAAAACAGAGTGAAACCTCAAAATGAAACCGGATACTGCCAACGAACGGTTTAACCTAGAAGAACGAAATTTGGCGAGCCAAGTGGGATTGGTGTAGTGATCATTACCTGAAAGTTTCATCAAGATTGGGTGAAAAAGGGTGTGCTGAGATTTCAGGCAACTCGTAGTTTTTTGGAAGCTTGGCAGGCCCTTTCCATGAAAGTGATTCTCGCCAGTCTCTGCTTAGGGCTACATCAACAGCAAACAAACCATAGAGATAGAGCTTGAAACTGCTTTATTGTGTCAAGTTTCAAAGAGCTAGCACAAACCGTGTTTGATTTAGAGTTCCAAATACATGTATCCCTATAGGAGAAAACAGAGTGAAACCTCAAAATGAAACCGGTTACTGCCAACGAACGGTTTAACCTAGAAGAACGAAATTTGGCGAGCCAAGTGGGATTGGTGTACTGATCATTACCTGAAAATTTCATCAAGATTGGGTGAAAAAGTGTGTGCTGAGATTTCAGGCAACTCGTAGTTTTTTGGATGCTTGGCAGGCCCTTTCCATGAAAGTGATTCTCGCCAGTCTCTGCTTAGGGCTACATCAACAGCAAACAAACCATACGGATAGAACTTGAAACTGCTTTATTGTGTCAAGTTTCAAAGAGCTAGCACAAACCGTGTTTGATTTAGAGTTCCAAATACATGTATCCCTATAGGAGAAAACAGAGTGAAACCTCAAAATGAAACCGGTTACTGCCAACGAACGGTTTAACCTAGAAGAACGAAATTTGGCGAGCCAAGTGGGATTGGTGTACTGATCATTACCTGAAAGTTTCATCAAGATTGGGTGAAAAAGTGTTTGCTGAGATTTCAGGCAACTCGTAGTTTTTTGGAAGCTTGGCAGGCCCTTTCCATGAAAGTGATTCTCGCCAGTCTCTGCTTAGGGCTACATCAACAGCAAACAAACCATAGGGATAGAACTTGAAACTGCTTTATTGTGTCAAGTTTCAAAGAGCTAGCACAAACCGTGTTTGATTTAGAGTTCCAAATACATGCATCCCTATAGGAGAAAACAGAGTGAAACCTCAAAATGAAACCAGTTACTGCCAACGAACTGTTTAACCTAGAATAACGAAATTTGGCGAGGCAAGTGGGATTGGTGTACTGATCATTACCTGAAAGTTTCATCAAGATTGGGTGAAAAAGGGTGTGCCTAGATTTCAGGCAACTAGTAGTTTTTTGGAAGCTTGGCAGGCCCTTTCCATGAAAGTGATTCTCGCCAGTCTCTGCTTAGGTCTACATCAACAGCAAACAAACCATAGAGACAGAACTTGAAACTGCTTTATTGTGTCAAGTTTCGAAGAGCTAGCACAAACCGTGTTTGATTTAGAGTTCCAAATACATGTATCCCTATAGGAGAAAACAGAGTGAAACCTCAAAATGAAACCGGTTACTGCCAACGAACGGTTTAACCTAGAAGAACGAAATTTGGCGAGCCAAGTGGGATTGGTGTACTGGTCATTACCTGAAAGTTTCATCAAGATTGGGTGAAAAAATGTGTGCTGAGATTTCAAGTAACTCGTAGTTTTTTGGAAGCTTGGCAGGCCCTTTCCATGAAAGTGATTCTCGCCAGTCTCTGCTTAGGGCTACATCAACAGCAAACAAACCATAGAGATAGAACTTGAAACTGCTTTATTGTGTCAAGTTTCAAAGAGCTAGCACAAACCGTGTTTGATTTAGAGTTCCAAATACATGTATCCCTATAGGAGAAAACAGAGTGAAACCTCAAAATGAAACCGGTTACTGCCAAGGAACGTTTTAACCTAGAAGAACGAAATTTGGCGAGCCACGTGGGATTGGTGTACTGATCATTACCTGAAAGATTCATCAAGATTGGGTGAAAAAGTGTTTGCCTAGATTTCAGGCACCTCGTAGGTTTTTGGAAGCTTGGCAGGCCCTTTCCATGAAAGTGATTGTCGCCAGTCTCTGCTTAGGGCTACATCAACAGCAAACAAACCATAGAGATAGAACTTGAAACTGCTTTATTGTGTCAAGTTTCAAAGAGCTAGCACAAACCGTGTTTGATTTAGAGTTCCAAATACATGTATCCCTATAGGAGAAAACAGAGTGAAACCTCAAAATGAAACCGGTTACTGCCAACGAACGGTTTAACCTAGAAGAACGAAATTTGGCGAGCCAAGTGGGATTGGTGTACTGATCATTACCTGAAAGTTTCATCAAGATTGGGTGAAAAAGTGTGTGCTGAGATTTCAGGCAACTCGTAGTTTTTTGAAAGCTTGGCAGGCCCTTTCCATGAAAGTGATTCTCGCCAGTCTCTGCTTAGGGCTACATCAACAGCAAAAAAACCATAGAGATAGAACATGAAACTGCTTTATTGTGTCAAGTTTCAAACAGCTAGCACAAACCGTGTTTGATTTAGAGTTCCAAATACATGTATCCGTATAGGAGAAAACAGAGTGAAACCTCAAAATGAAACCGGATACTGCCAACGAACGGTTTAACCTAGAAGAACGAAATTTGGCGAGCCAAGTGGGATTGGTGTAGTGATCATTACCTGAAAGTTTCATCAAGATTGGGTTAAAAAGGGTGTGCTGAGATTTCAGGCAACTCGTAGTTTTTTGGAAGCTTGGCAGGCCCTTTCCATGAAAGTGATTCTCGCCAGTCTCTGCTTAGGGCTACATCAACAGCAAACAAACCATAGAGATAGAACTTGAAACTGCTTTATTGTGTCAAGTTTCAAAGAGCTAGCACAAACCGTGTTTGATTTAGAGTTCCAAATACATGTATCCCTATAGGAGAAAACAGAGTGAAACCTCAAAATGAAACCGGTTACTGCCAACGAACGGTTTAACCTAGAAGAACGAAATTTGGCGAGCCAAGTGGGATTGGTGTACTGATCATTACCTGAAAGTTTCATCAAGATTGGGTGAAAAAGTGTGTGCTGAGATTTCAGGCAACTCGTAGTTTTTTGGATGCTTGGCAGGCCCTTTCCATGAAAGTGATTCTCGCCAGTCTCTGCTTAGGGCTACATCAACAGCAAACAAACCATACGGATAGAACTTGAAACTGCTTTATTGTGTCAAGTTTCAAAGAGCTAGCACAAACCGTGTTTGATTTAGAGTTCCAAATACATGTATCCCTATAGGAGAAAACAGAGTGAAACCTCAAAATGAAACCGGTTACTGCCAACGAACGGTTTAACCTAGAAGAACGAAATTTGGCGAGCCAAGTGGGATTGGTGTACTGATCATTACCTGAAAGTTTCATCAAGATTGGGTGAAAAAGTGTTTGCTGAGATTTCAGGCAACTCGTAGTTTTTTGGAAGCTTGGCAGGCCCTTTCCATGAAAGTGATTCTCGCCAGTCTCTGCTTAGGGCTACATCAACAGCAAACAAACCATAGGGATAGAACTTGAAACTGCTTTATTGTGTCAAGTTTCAAAGAGCTAGCACAAACCGTGTTTGATTTAGAGTTCCAAATACATGCATCCCTATAGGAGAAAACAGAGTGAAACCTCAAAATGAAACCAGTTACTGCCAACGAACTGTTTAACCTAGAATAACGAAATTTGGCGAGGCAAGTGGGATTGGTGTACTGATCATTACCTGAAAGTTTCATCAAGATTGGGTGAAAAAGGGTGTGCCTAGATTTCAGGCAACTAGTAGTTTTTTGGAAGCTTGGCAGGCCCTTTCCATGAAAGTGATTCTCGCCAGTCTCTGCTTAGGTCTACATAAAAAGCAAACAAACCATAGAGACAGAACTTGAAACTGCTTTATTGTGTCAAGTTTCGAAGAGCTAGCACAAACCGTGTTTGATTTAGAGTTCCAAATACATGTATCCCTATAGGAGAAAACAGAGTGAAACCTCAAAATGAAACCGGTTACTGCCAAGGAACGGTTTAACCTAGAAGAACGAAATTTGGCGAGCCAAGTGGGATTGGTGTACTGATCATTACCTGAAAGTTTCATCAAGATTGGGTGAAAAAATGTGTGCTGAGATTTCAAGTAACTCGTAGTTTTTTGGAAGCTTGGCAGGCCCTTTCCATGAAAGTGATTCTCGCCAGTCTCTGCTTAGGGCTACATCAACAGCAAACAAACCATAGAGATAGAACTTGAAACTGCTTTATTGTGTCAAGTTTCAAAGAGCTAGCACAAACCGTGTTTGATTTAGAGTTCCAAATACATGTATCCCTATAGGAGAAAACAGAGTGAAACCTCAAAATGAAACCGGTTACTGCCAAGGAACGTTTTAACCTAGAAGAACGAAATTTGGCGAGCCAAGTGGGATTGGTGTACTGATCATTACCTGAAAGATTCATCAAGATTGGGTGAAAAAGTGTTTGCCTAGATTTCAGGCACCTCGTAGGTTTTTGGAAGCTTGGCAGGCCCTTTCCATGAAAGTGATTCTCGCCATCTCTGCTTAGGGCTACATCAACAGCAAACAAACCATAGAGATAGAACTTGAAACTGCTTTATTGTGTCAAGTTTCAAAGAGCTAGCACAAACCGTGTTTGATTTAGAGTTCCAAATACATGTATCCCTATAGGAGAAAACAGAGTGAAACCTCAAAATGAAACCGGTTACTGCCAACGAACGGTTTAACCTAGAAGAACGAAATTTGGCGAGCCAAGTGGGATTGGTGTACTGATCATTACCTGAAAGTTTCATCAAGATTGGGTGAAAAAGTGTGTGCTGAGATTTCAGGCAACTCGTAGTTTTTTGAAAGCTTGGCAGGCCATTTCCATGAAAGTGATTCTCGCCAGTCTCTGCTTAGGGCTACATCAACAGCAAAAAAACCATAGAGATAGAACATGAAACTGCTTTATTGTGTCAAGTTTCAAACAGCTAGCACAAACCGTGTTTGATTTAGAGTTCCAAATACATGTATCCGTATAGGAGAAAACAGAGTGAAACCTCAAAATGAAACCGGATACTGCCAACGAACGGTTTAACCTAGAAGAACGAAATTTGGCGAGCCAAGTGGGATTGGTGTAGTGATCATTACCTGAAAGTTTCATCAAGATTGGGTGAAAAAGGGTGTGCTGAGATTTCAGGCAACTCGTAGTTTTTTGGAAGCTTGGCAGGCCCTTTCCATGAAAGTGATTCTCGCCAGTCTCTGCTTAGGGCTACATCAACAGCAAACAAACCATAGAGATAGAGCTTGAAACTGCTTTATTGTGTCAAGTTTCAAAGAGCTAGCACAAACCGTGTTTGATTTAGAGTTCCAAATACATGTATCCCTATAGGAGAAAACAGAGTGAAACCTCAAAATGAAACCGGTTACTGCCAACGAACGGTTTAACCTAGAAGAACGAAATTTGGCGAGCCAAGTGGGATTGGTGTACTGATCATTACCTGAAAGTTTCATCAAGATTGGGTGAAAAAGTGTGTGCTGAGATTTCAGGCAACTCGTAGTTTTTTGGATGCTTGGCAGGCCCTTTCCATGAAAGTGATTCTCGCCAGTCTCTGCTTAGGGCTACATCAACAGCAAACAAACCATACGGATAGAACTTGAAACTGCTTTATTGTGTCAAGTTTCAAAGAGCTAGCACAAACCGTGTTTGATTTAGAGTTCCAAATACATGTATCCCTATAGGAGAAAACAGAGTGAAACCTCAAAATGAAACCGGTTACTGCCAACGAACGGTTTAACCTAGAAGAACGAAATTTGGCGAGCCAAGTGGGATTGGTGTACTGATCATTACCTGAAAGTTTCATCAAGATTGGGTGAAAAAGTGTTTGCTGAGATTTCAGGCAACTCGTAGTTTTTTGGAAGCTTGGCAGGCCCTTTCCATGAAAGTGATTCTCGCCAGTCTCTGCTTAGGGCTACATCAACAGCAAACAAACCATAGGGATAGAACTTGAAACTGCTTTATTGTGTCAAGTTTCAAAGAGCTAGCACAAACCGTGTTTGATTTAGAGTTCCAAATACATTCATCCCTATAGGAGAAAACAGAGTGAAACCTCAAAATGAAACCAGTTACTGCCAACGAACTGTTTAACCTAGAATAACGAAATTTGGCGAGGCAAGTGGGATTGGTGTACTGATCATTACCTGAAAGTTTCATCAAGATTGGGTGAAAAAGGGTGTGCCTAGATTTCAGGCAACTCGTAGTTTTTTGGAAGCTTGGCAGGCCCTTTCCATGAAAGTGATTCTCGCCAGTCTCTGCTTAGGTCTACATCAACAGCAAACAAACCATAGAGACAGAACTTGAAACTGCTTTATTGTGTCAAGTTTCGAAGAGCTAGCACAAACCGTGTTTGATTTAGAGTTCCAAATACATGTATCCCTATAGGAGAAAACAGAGTGAAACCTCAAAATGAAACCGGTTACTGCCAAGGAACGGTTTAACCTAGAAGAACGAAATTTGTCAAGCCAAGTGGGATTGGTGTACTGATCATTACCTGAAAGTTTCATCAAGATTGGGTGAAAAAATGTGTGCTGAGATTTCAAGTAACTCGTAGTTTTTTGGAAGCTTGGCAGGCCCTTTCCATGAAAGTGATTCTCGCCAGTCTCTGCTTAGGGCTACATCAACAGCAAACAAACCATAGAGATAGAACTTGAAACTGCTTTATTGTGTCAAGTTTCAAAGAGCTAGCACAATCCGTGTTTGATTTAGAGTTCCAAATACATGTATCCCTATAGGAGAAAACAGAGTGAAACCTCAAAATGAAACCGGTTACTGCCAAGGAACGTTTTAACCTAGAAGAACAAAATTTGGCCAGCCAAGTCGGATTGGTGTACTGATCATTACCTGAAAGTTTCATCAAGATTGGGTGAAAAAGTGTTTGCCTAGATTTCAGGCAACTCGTAGGTTTTTGGAAGCTTGGCAGGCCCTTTCCATGAAAGTGATTCTCGCCAGTCTCTGCTTAGGGCTACATCAACAGCAAACAAACCATAGAGATAGAACTTGAAACTGCTTTATTGTGTCAAGTTTCAAAGAGCTAGCACAAACCGTGTTTGATTTAGAGTTCCAAATACATGTATCCCTATAGGAGAAAACAGAGTGAAACCTCAAAATGAAACCGGTTACTGCCAAGGAACGGTTTAACCTAGAAGAACTAAATTTGTCAAGCCAAGTGGGATTGGTGTACTGATCATTACCTGAAAGTTTCATCAAGATTGGGTGAAAAAATGTGTGCTGAGATTTCAAGTAACTCGTAGTTTTTTGGAAGCTTGGCAGGCCCTTTCCATGAAAGTGATTCTCGCCAGTCTCTGCTTAGGGCTACATCAACAGCAAACAAACCATAGAGATAGAACTTGAAACTGCTTTATTGTGTCAAGTTTCAAAGAGCTAGCACAATCCGTGTTTGATTTAGAGTTCCAAATACATGTATCCCTATAGGAGAAAACAGAGTGAAACCTCAAAATGAAACCGGTTACTGCCAAGGAACGTTTTAACCTAGAAGAACAAAATTTGGCCAGCCAAGTCGGATTGGTGTACTGATCATTACCTGAAAGTTTCATCAAGATTGGGTGAAAAAGTGTTTGCCTAGATTTCAGGCAACTCGTAGGTTTTTGGAAGCTTGGCAGGCCCTTTCCATGAAAGTGATTCTCGCCAGTCTCTGCTTAGGGCTACATCAACAGCAAACAAACCATAGAGATAGAGCTTGAAACTGCTTTATTGTGTCAAGTTTCAAAGAGCTAGCACAAACCGTGTTTGATTTAGAGTTCCAAATACATGTATCCCTATAGGAGAAAACAGAGTGAAACCTCAAAATGAAACCGGTTACTGCCAACGAACGGTTTAACCTAGAAGAACGAAATTTGGCGAGAAGTGGGATTGGTGTACTGATCATTATCTGAAAGTTTCATCAAGATTGGGTGAAAAAGTGTGTGCTGAGATTTAAGGCAACTCGTAGTTTTTTGGAAGCTTGTCAGGCCCTTTCCATGAAAGTGATTCTCGCCAGTCTCTGCTTAGGGCTACATCAACAGCAAACAAACCATAGAGATAGAACTTGAAACTGCTTTATTGTGTCAAGTTTCAAAGAGCTAGCACAAACCGTGTTTGATTTAGAGTTTCAAATACATGTATCCCTATAGGAGAAAACAGAGTGAAACCTCAAAATGAAACCGGTTACTGCCAACGAACGGTTTAACCTAGAAGAACGAAATTTGGCGAGCCAAGTGGGATTGGTGTACTGATCATTACCTGAAAGTTTCATCAAGATTGGGTGAAAAAGTGTGTGCTGAGATTTCAGGCAACTCGTAGTTTTTTGGAAGCCTGGAAGGCCCTTTCCATGAAAGTGATTCTCGCCAGTCTCTGCTTAGGGCTACATCAACAGCAAACAAACCATAGAGATAGAACTTGAAACTGCTTTATTGTCTCAAGTTTCAAAGAGCTAGCACAAACCGTGTTTGATTTAGAGTTCCAAATACATGTATCCCTATAGGAGAAAACAGAGTGAATCCTCAAAATGAAACCGGTTACTGCCAACGAACGGTTTAACCTAGAAGAACGAAATTTGGCGAGCCAAGTGGGATTGGTGTACTGATCATTACCTGAAAGTTTCATCAAGATTGGGTGAAAAAGTGTTTGCCTAGATTTCAGGCAACTCGTAGGTTTTTGGAAGCTTGGCAGGCCCTTTCCATGAAAGTGATTCTCGACAGTCTCTGCTTAGGGCTACATCAACAGCAAACAATCCATAGAGATAGAACTTGAAACTGCTTTATTGTGTCAAGTTTCAAAGAGCTAGCACAAACCGTGTTTGATTTAGAGTTCCAAATACATGTATCCCTATAGGAGAAAACAGAGTGAAACCTCAAAATGAAACCGGTTACTGCCAAGGAAAGTTTTAACCTAGAAGAACGAAATTTGGCGAGCCAAGTGGGATTGGTGTACTGATCATTACCTGAAAGTTTCATCAAGATTGGGTGAAAAAGTGTTTGCTGAGATTTCAGGCAACTCGTAGTTTTTTGGAAGCTTGGCAGGCCCTTTCCATGAAAGTGATTCTCGCCAGTCTCTGCTTAGGGCTACGTCAACAGCAAACAAACCATAGAGATAGAACTTGAAACTGCTTTATTGTGTCAAGTTTCAAAGAGCTAGCACAAACCGTGTTTGATTTAGAGTTCCAAATACATGTATCCCTATAGGAGAAAACAGAGTGAAACCTCAAAATGAAACCGGATACTGCCAACGAACGGTTTAACCTAGAAGAACGAAATTGGGCGAGCCAAGTGGGATTGGTGTACTGATCATTACCTGAAAGTTTCATCAAGATTGGGTGAAAAAGTGTGTGCTGAGATTTCAGGCAACTCGTAGTTTTTTGGAAGCTTGGCAGGCCCTTTCCATGAAAGTGATTCTCGCCAGTCTCTGCTTAGGGCTACATCAACAGAAAACAAACCATAGAGATAGAGCTTGAAACTGCTTTATTGTGTCAAGTTTCAAAGAGCTAGCACAAACCGTGTTTGATTTAGAGTTCCAAATACATGTATCCCTATAGGAGAAAACAGAGTGAAACCTCAAAATGTAACCGGTTACTGCCAACGAACGGTTTAACCTAGAAGAACGAAATTTGGCGAGCCAAGTGGGATTGGTGTACTGATCATTACCTGAAAGTTTCATCAAGATTGGGTGAAAAAGGGTGTGCTGAGATTTCAGGCAACTCGTAGTTTTTTGGAAGCTTGGCAGGCCCTTTCCATGAAAGTGATTCTCGCCAGTCTCTGCTTAAGGCTACATCAACAGCAAACAAACCATAGAAATAGAACTTGAAACTGCTTTATTGTGTCACGTTTCGAAGAGCTAGCAGAAACCGTGTTTGATTTAGAGTTCTAAATACATGTATCCCTATAGGAGAAAACGAAGTGAAACCTCAAAATGAAACCGGTTACTGCCATGGAACGGTTTAACCTAGAAGAACGAAATTTGGCAAGCCAAGTGGGATTGGTGTACTGATCATTACCTGAAAGTTTCATCAAGATTGGGTGAAAAAGGGTGTGCTGAGATTTCAGGCAACTCGTAGTTTTTTGGAAGCTTGGCACGCCCTTTCCTTGAAAGTGATTCTCGCCAGTCTCTGCTTAGGGCTACATCAACAGCAAACAAACCATAGAGATAGAACTTGAAACTGCTTTATTGTATCAAGTATCAAAGAGCTAGCAAAAACCGTGTTTGATTTTGAGTTCCAAATACATGTATCCCTATAGGAGAAAACAGAGTGAAACCTCAAAATGAAACCAGTTACTGCCAAGGAACGGTTTAACCTAGAAGAACGAAATTTGGCGAGCCAAGTGGGATTGGTGTACTGATCATTACCTGAAAGTTTCATCAAGATTGGGTGAAAAAGGGTGTGCTGAGATTTCAGGAAACTCGTAGTTTTTTGGAAGCTTGGCAGGCCCTTTCCATGAAAGTGATTCTCGCCAGTCTCTGCTTAGGGCTACATCAACAGCAAACAAACCATAGTGATAGAACTTGTAACTGCTTTATTGTGTCAAGTTTCAAAGAGCTAGCCCAAACCGTGTTTGATTTAGAGTTCCAAATACATGTATCCCTATAGGAGAAAACAGAGTGAAACCTCAAAATGAAACCGGTTCCTACCAACGAACGGTTTAACCTAGAAGAACGAAATTTGGCGAGCCAAGTGGGATTGGTGTACTGATCATTACCTGAAAGTTTCATCAAGATTGGGTGAAAAAGTGTGTGCTGAGATTTCAGGCAACTCGTAGTTTTTTGGAAGCTTGGCAGGCCCATTCCATGAAAGTGATTCTAGCCAGTCTCTGCTTAGGGCTACATCAACAGCAAACAAACCATAGAGATAGAACTTGAAACTGCTTTATTGTGTCAAGTTTCAAAGAGCTAGCACAAACCGTGTTTGATTTAGAGTTCCAAATACATGTATCCCTATAGAAGAAAACAGAGTGAAACCTCAAAATGAAACCGGTTACTGCCAACGAACGGTTTAACCTAGAAGAACGAAATTTGGCGATCCAAGTGGGATTGGTGTACTGATCATTACCTGAAAGTTTCATCAAGATTGGGTGAAAAAGGGTGTGCTGAGATTTCAGGCAACTCGTAGTTTTTTGGAAGCCTAGCAGGCCCTTTCCATGAAAGTGATTCACGCCAGTCTCTGCTTAGGGCTACATCAACAGCAAACAAACCATAGAGATAGAACTTGAAACTGCTTTATTGTGTCAAGTTTCAAAGAGCTAGCACAAACCGTGTTTGATTTAGAGTTCCAAATACATGTATCCCTATAGGAGAAAACAGAGTGAAACCTCAAAATGAAACCGGTTACTGCCAAGGAACGGTTTAATCTAGAAGAGCGAAATTTGGCGAGCCAAGTGGTATTGGTGTACTGATCATTACCTGAAAGTTTCATCAAGATTGGGTGAAAAAGTGTGTGCTGAGATTTCAGGCAACTTGTAGTTTTTTTGAAGCTTGGCAGGCCGTTTCCATGAAAGTGATTCTCGCCAGTCTCTGCTTAGGGCTACATCAACAGCAAACAAACCATAGAGATACAACTTGAAACTGCTTTATTGTGTAAAGTTTCGAAGAGCTACCACAAACCGTGTTTGATTTAGAGTTCCAAATACATGTATCCCTATAGGAGAAAACAGTGAAACCTCAAAATGAAACCGGTTACTGCCAACGAACGGTTTAACCTAGAAGAATGAAACTTGGCGAGCCAAGTGGGATTGGTGTACTGATCATTACCTGAAAGTTTCATCAAGATTGGGTGAAAAAGTGTGTGCTGAGATTTCAGGCAACTCGTAGTTTTTTGGAAGCTTGGCAGGCCCTTTCCATGAAAGTGATTCTCGCCAGTCTCTCCTTAGGGCTACATCAACAGCAAACAAACCATAGAGATAGAACTTGAAACTGCTTTATTGTGTCACGTTTCGAAGAGCTAGCACAAACCGTGTTTGATTTAGAGTTCCAAATATATGTATCCCTATAGGAGAAAACAGAGTGAAACCTCAAAATGAAACCGGTTACTGCCAATGAACGGTTTAACCTAGAAGAACGAAATTTGGCGAGCCAAGTGGGAATGGTGTACTGATCATTACCTGAAAGTTTCATCAAGATTGGGTGAAAAAGGGTGTGCTGAGATTTCAGGCAACTCGTAGTTTTTTGGAAGCTTGGCACGACCTTTTATTGAAAGTGATTCTCGCCAGTCTCTGCTTAGGGCTACATCAACAGCAAACAAACCATAGAGATAGAACTTGAAACTGCTTTATTGTGTCAAGTTTCAAAGAGCTAGCAAAAACCGTGTTTGATTTAGAGTTCCAAATACATGTACCCTATAGGAGAAAACAGAGTGAAACCTCAAAATGAAACCGGTTACTGCCAACGAACGGTTTAACCTAGAAGAACGAAATTTGGCGAGCCAAGTGGTATTGGAGTACTGATCATTACCTGAAAGTTTCATCAAGATTGGGTGAAAAAGGGGGTGCTGAGATTTCAGGCAACTTGTAGCTTTTTGGAAGCTTGGCAGGCCCTTTCCATGAAAGTGATTCTCGCCAGTCTCTGCTTAGGGCTACATCAACAGCAAACAAACCATAGAGATAGAACTTGAAACTGCTTTATTGTGTCAAGTTTCAAAGAGCTAGCACAAACCGTGTTTGATTTAGAGTTCCAAATACATGTATCCCTATAGGAGAAAACAGAGTGAAACCTCAAAATGAAACCGGTTACTGCCAACGAACGGTTTAACCTAGAAGAACGAAATTTGGCGATCCAAGTGGGATTGGTGTACTGATCCTTACCTGAAAGTTTCATCAAGATTGGGTGAAAAAGGGTGTGCTGAGATTTCAGGCAACTCGTAGATTTTTGGAAGCCTAGCAGGCCCTTTCCATGAAAGTGATTCTCGCCAGTCTCTGCTTAGGGCTACATCAACAGCAAACAAACCATAGAGATAGAACTTGAAACTGCTTTATTGTGTCAAGTTTCAAAGAGCTAGCACAAACCGTGTTTGATTTAGAGTTCCAAATACATGTATCCCTATAGGAGAAAACAGAGTGAAACCTCAAAATGAAACCGGTTACTGCCAAGGAACGGTTTAACCTAGAAGAACGAAATTTGGCGAGCCAAGTGGGATTGGTGTACTGATCATTACCTGAAAGTTTCATCAAGATTGGGTGAAAAAGTGTGTGCTGAGATTTCAGGCAACTCGTAGTTTTTTGGAAGCTTGGCAGGCCCTTTCCATGAAAGTGATTCTCGCCAGTCTCTGCTTAGGGCTACATCAACAGCAAACAAACCATAGAGATAGAACTTGAAACTGCTTTATTGTGTCAAGTTTCAAAGAGCTAGCACAAACCGTGTTTGATTTGGAGTTCCAAATACATGTATCCCTATAGGAGAAAACAGAGTGAAACCTCAAAATGAAACCGGTTACTGCCAATGAACGGTTTAACCTAGAAGAACAAAATTTGGCGAGCCAAGTGGGATTGGTGTACTGATCATTACCTGAAAGTTTCATCAAGATTGGGTGAAAAAGTGTGTGCTGAGATTTCAGGCAACTCGTAGTTTTTTGGAAGCTTGGCAGGCCCTTTCCATGGAAGTGATTCTTGCCAGTCTCTGCTTAGGGCTACATCAACAGCAAACAAAGCATAGAGATAGAACTTGAAACTGCTTTATTGTGTCAAGTTTCAAAGAGCTAGCACAAACCGTGTTTGATTTAGAGTTCCAAATACATGTATCCCTATAGGAGAAAACAGAGTGAAACCTCAAAATGAAACCGGTTACTGCCAACGAACGGTTTAACCTAGAAGAACGAAATTTGGCGAGCCAAGTGGGATTGGTGTACTGATCATTACCTGAAAGTTTCATCAAGATTGGGTGAAAAAGGGTGTGCTGAGATTTCAGGCAACTCGTAGTTTTTTGGAAGCTTGGCAGGCCCTTTCCATGAAAGTGATTCACGCCAGTCTCTGCTTAGGGCTACATCAACAGCAAACAAACCATAGAGATAGAACTTGAAACTGCTTTATTGTGTCACGTTTCGAAGAGCTAGCAGAAACCGTGTTTGATTTAGAGTTCCAAATACATGTATCCCTATAGGAGAAAACAGAGTGAAACCTCAAAATGAAACCGGTTACTGCCAACGAACGGTTTAACCTAGAAGAACGAAATTTGGCGAGCCAAGTGGGATTGGTGTACTGATCATTACCTGAAAGTTTCATCAAGTATGGGTGAAAAAGGGTGTGCTGAGATTTCAGGCAACTCGTAGTTTTTTGGGAGCTTGGCAGGCCCTTTCCTTGAAAGTGATTCTCGCCAGTCTCTGCTTAGGGCTACATCAACAGCAAACAAACCATAGAGATAGAACTTGAAACTGCTTTATTGTATCAAGTATCAAAGAGCTAGCAAAAACCGTGTTTGATTTTGAGTTCCAAATACATGTATCCCTATAGGAGAAAACAGAGTGAAACCTCAAAATGAAACCGGTTACTGCCAACGAACGGTTTAACCTAGAAGAACGAAATTTGGCGAGCCAAGTGGTATTGGAGTACTGATCATTACCTGAAAGTTTCATCAAGTTTGGGTGAAAAAGGGGGTGCTGAGATTTCAGGCAACTTGTAGTTTTTTGGAAGCTTGGCAGGCCCTTTCCATGAAAGTGATTCTCGCCAGTCTTTGCTTAGGGCTACATCAACAGCAAACAAACCATAGAGATAGAACTTGAAACTGCTTTATTGTGTCAAGTTTCAAAGAGCTAGCACAAACCGTGTTTGATTTAGAATTCCAAATACATGTATCCCTATAGGAGAAAACAGAGTGAAACCTCAAAATGAAACCGGTTACTGCCAACGAACGGTTTAACCTAGAAGAGCGAAATTTGGCGAGCCAAGTGGGATTGGTGTACTGATCATTACCTGAAAGTTTCATCAAGATTGGGTGAAAAAGGGTGTGCTGAGATTTCAGGCAACTCGTAGTTTTTTGGAAGCTTGGCACGACCTTTTATTGAAAGTGATTCTCGCCAGTCTCTGCTTAGGGCTACATCAACAGCAAATAAACCATAGAGATAGAACTTGAAACTGCTTTATTGTGTCAAGTTTCAAAGAGCTAGCAAATACCGTGTTTGATTTAGAGTTCCAAATACATGTATCCCTATAGGAGAAAACAGAGTGAAACCTCAAAATGTAACCGGTTACTGCCAAGGAACGGTTTAACCTAGAAGAACAAAATTTGGCCAGCCAAGTCGGATTGGTGTACTGATCATTACCTGAAAGTTTCATCAAGATTGGGTGAAAAAGTGTGTGCTGAGATTTCAGGCAACGCGTAGTTTTTTGGAAGCTTGGCAGGCCCTTTCCATGAAAGTGATTCTCGCCAGTCTCTGCTTAGGGCTACATCAACAGCAAACAAACCATAGAGAGAGAACTTGAAACTGCTTTATTGTGTCAAGTTTCAAAGAGCTAGCACAAACCGTGTTTGATTTAGAGTTCCAAATACATGTATCCCTATAGGAGAAAACAGAGTGAAACCTCAAAATGAAACCGGTTACTGCCAACGAACGGTTTAACCTAGAAGAATGAAATTTGGCGAGCCAAGTGGGATTGGTGTACTGATCATTACCTGAAAGTTTCATCAAGATTGGGTGAAAAAGGCTGTGCTGAGATTTCAGGCAACTCGTAGATTTTTGGAAGCCTAGCAGGCCCCTTCCATGAAAGTGATTCTCACCAGTCTCTGCTTAGGGCTACATCAACAGCAAACAAACCATAGAGATAGAACTTGAAACTGCTTTATTGTGTCAAGTTTCAAAGAGCTAGCACAAACCGTGTTTGATTTAGAGTTCCAAATACATGTATCCCTATAGAAGAAAACAGAGTGAAACCTCAAAATGAAACCGGTTACTGCCAAGGAACGGTTTAACCTAGAAGAACGAAATTTGGCGAGCCAAGTGGTATTGGTGTACTGATCATTACCTGAAAGTTTCATCAAGATTGGGTGAAAAAGTGTGTGCTGAGATTTCAGGCAACTCGTAGTTTTTTGGAAGCTTGGCAGGCCCTTTCCATGAAAGTGATTCTCGCCAGTCTCTGCTTAGGGCTACATCAAAAGCAAACAAACCATAGAGATACAACTTGAAACTGCTTTATTGTGTAAAGTTTCGAAGAGCTAGCACAAACCATGTTTGATTTAGAGTTCCAAAAACATGTATCCCTATAGGAGAAAACAGTGAAACCTCAAAATGAAACCAGTTACTGCCAACGAACGGTTTAACCTAGAAGAACAAAACTTGGCGAGCCAAGTGGGATTGGTGTACTGATCATTACCTGAAAGTTTCATCAAGATTGGGTGAAAAAGTGTGTGCTGAGATTTCAGGCAACTCGTAGTTTTTTGGAAGCTTGGCAGGCCCTTTCCATGAAAGTGATTCTAGCCAGTCTCTCCTTAGGGCTACATCAACAGCAAACAAACCATAGAGATAGAACTTGAAACTGCTTTATTGTGTCAATTTTCAAAGAGCTAGCACAAATCGTGTTTGATTTAGAGTTCCAAATACATGTATCCCTATAGGAGAAAACAGTGAAACCTCAAAATGAAACCGGTTACTGCCAACGAACGGTTTAACCTAGAAGAACGAAATTTGGCGAGCCAAGTGGGATTGGTGTACTGATCATTACCTGAAAGTTTCATCAAGATTGGGTGAAAAAGGGTGTGCTGAGATTTCAGGCAACTCGTAGTTTTATGGAAGCTTGGCAGGCCCTTTCCATGAAAGTGATACTCGCCAGTCTCTGCTTAGGGCTACATCAACAGCAAACAAACCATAGAGACAGAACTTGAAACTGCTTTATTGTGTCACGTTTCGAAAAGCTAGCACAAACCGTGTTTGATTTAGAGTTCCAAATATATGTATCCCTATAGGAGAAAACAGAGTGAAACCTCAAAATGAAACCGGTTACTGCCAACGAACGGTTTAACCTAGAAGAACGAAATTTGGCGAGTCAAGTGGGAATGGTGTACTGATCATTACCTGAAAGTTTCATCTAGATTGGGTGAAAAAGGGTGTGCTGAGATTTCAGGCAACTCGTAGTTTTTTGGAAGCTTGGCACGACCTTTTATTGAAAGTGATTCTCACCAGTCTCTGCTTAGGGCTACATCAACAGCAAACAAACCATAGAGATAGAACTTGAAACTGCTTTATTGTGTCAAGTTTCAAAGAGCTAGCAAAAAAGGTGTTTGATTTAGAGTTCCAAATACATGTATCCCTATAGGAGAAAACAGAGTGAAACCTCAAAATGAAACCGGTTACTGCCAACGAACGGTTTAACCTAGAAGAACGAAATTTGGCGAGCCAAGTGGTATTGGAGTACTGATCATTACCTGAAAGTTTCATCAAGATTGGGTGAAAAAGGGGGTGCTGAGATTTCAGGCAACTCGTAGTTTTTTGGAAGCTTGGCAGGCCCTTTTCATGAAAGTGATTCTCGCCAGTCTCTGCTTAGGGCTACATCAACAGCAAACAAACCATAGAGATAGAACTTGAAACTGCTTTATTGTGTCAAGTTTCAAAGAGCTAGCACAAACCGTCTTTGATTTAGAATTCCAAATACATGTATCCCTATAGGAGAAAACAGAGTGAAACCTCAAAATGAAACCGGTTACTGCCAACGAACGGTTTAACCTAGAAGAACGAAATTTGGCGAGCCAAGTGGGATTGGTGTACTGATCATTACCTGAAAGTTTCATCAAGATTGGGTGAAAAAGGGTGTGCTGAGATTTCAGGCACTCGTAGTTTTTTGGAAGCTTGGCACGACCTTTTATTGAAAGTGATTCTCGCCAGTCTCTGCTTAGGGCTACATCAACAGCAAATAAACCATAGAGATAGAACTTGAAACTGCTTTAATTGTGTCAAGTTTCAAAGAGCTAGCAAAAACCGTGTTTGATTTAGAGTTCCAAATACATGTATCCCTATAGGAGAAAACAGAGTGAAACCTCAAAATGAAACCGGTTACTGCCAAGGAACGGTTTAACCTAGAAGAACAAAATTTGGCGAGCCAAGTGGGATTGGTGTACTGATCATTACCTGAAAGTTTCATCAAGATTGGGTGAAAAAGTGTGTGCTGAGATTTCAGGCAACTCGTAGTTTTTTGAAGCTTTGCAGGCCCTTTCCATGAAAGTGATTCTCGCCAGTCTCTGCTTAGGCTACATCAACAGCAAACAAACCATAGAGATAGAACTTGAAACTGCTTTATTGTGTCAAGTTTCAAAGAGCTAGCACAAACCGTCTTTTATTTAGAGTACCAAATACATGTATCCCTATAGGAGAAAACAGAGTGAAACCTCAAAATGAAACCGGTTACTGCCAACGAACGGTTTAAACTAGAAGAACAAAATTTGGCGAGCCAAGTCGGATTGGTGTACTGATCATTACCTGAAAGTTTCATCAAGATTGGGTGAAAAAGTGTGCTGAGATTTCAGGCAACTCGTAGTTTTTTGGAAGCTTGGCAGGCCCTTCCCATGAAAGTGAGTCTCGCCAGTCTCTGCTTAGGGCTACATCAATAGCAAACAAACCATAGAGATAGAACTTGAAACTGCTTTATTGTGTCAAGTTTCAAAGAGCTAGCACAAACCGTGTTTGATTTAGAGTTCCAAATACATGTATCCCTATAGGAGAAAACAGAGTGAAACCTCAAAATGAAACCGGTTACTGCCAAGGAACGGTTTAACCTAGAAGAACGAAATTTGGCGAGCCAAGTGGGATTGGAGTACTGAAAATTACCTGAATGTTTCATCAAGTTTGGGTGAAAAAGTGTGTGCTGAGATTTCAGGCAACTCGTAGTTTTTTGGAAGCTTGGCAGGCCCTTTCCTTGAAAGTGATTCTCGCCAGTCTCTGCTTAGGGCTTCATCAACAGCAAACAAACCATAGAGATAGAACTTGAAACTGCTTTATTGTGTCAAGTTTCAAAGAGCTAGCACAAACCGTGTTTGATTTAGAGTTCCAAATACATGTATACCTATAGGAGAAAACAGAGTGAAACCTCAAAATGAAACCGGTTACTGCCAAGGAACGGTTTAACCTAGAAGAACGAAATTTGGCGAGCCAAGTGGGATTGGTGTACTGATCATTACCTGAAAGTTTCATCAAGATTGGGTGAAAAACGGTGTGCTGAGATTTCAGGCAACTTGTAGTTTTTGGAAGCTTGGCAGGCCCTTTCCATGAAAGTGATTCTCGCCAGTCTCTGCTTAGGGCTACATCAACAGCAAACAAACCATAGAGATAGAACTTGAAACTGCTTTATTGTGTCAAGTTCAAAGAGCTAGCACAAACCGTGTTTTGATTTAGAGTTCCAAATACATGTATCCCTATAGGAGAAAACAGAGTGAAACCTCAAAATGAAACCGGTTACTGCCAACGAACGATTTAACCTAGAAGAACGAAATTTGGCGAGCCAAGTGGGATTGGTGTCCTGATCATTACCTGAAAGTTGCATCAAGATTGGGTGAAAAAGTGTGTGCTGAGATTTCAGGCAACTCGTAGTTTTTTGGAAGCTTGGCAGGCCCATTCCATGAAAGTGATTCTCACCTGTCTCTGCTTAGGGCTACATCAACAGCAAACAAACCATAGAGATAGAACTTGAAACTGCTTTATTGTGTCAAGTTTCAAAGAGCTAGCACAAACCGTGTTTGATTTAGAGTTCCAAATACATGTATCCCTATAGGAGAAAACAGAGTGAAACCTCAAAATGAAACCGGTTACTGCCAAGGAACGGTTTAACCTAGAAGAACGAAATTTGGCGAGCCAAGGGGGATTGTGTACTGATCATTACCTGAAAGTTTCATCAAGATTGGGTGAAAAAGTGTGTGCTGAGATTTCAGGCAACTCGTAGTTTTTTGGAAGCTTGGCAGGCCCTTTCCATGAAAGTGATTCTCGCCAGTCTCTGCTTAGGGCTACATCAACAGCAAACAAACCGTAGAGATACAACTTGAAACTGCTTTATTGTGTAAAGTTTCGAAGAGCTAGCACAAACCATGTTTGATTTAGAGTTCCAAATACATGTATCCCTATAGGAGAAAACAGAGTGAAACCTTAAAATGAAACCAGTTACTGCCAACGAACGTTTAACCTAGAAGAACGAAATTTGGCGAGTCAAGTGGGATTGGTGTACTGATCATTACCTGAAAGTTTCATCAAGATTGGGTGAAAAAGTGTGTGCTGAGATTCAGGCAACTCGTAGTTTTTTGGAAGCTTGGCAGGCCCTTTCCATGAAAGTGATTCTCGCCAGTCTCTGCTTAGGGCTACATCAACAGCAAACCAAAGCATAGAGATACAACTTGAAACTGCTTTAATTGTGTCAAGTTTCGAAGAACTAGCACAAACCGTGTTTGATTTAGAGTTCCAAATACATGTATCCCTATAGGAGAAAACAGAGTGAAACCTCAAAAGGAAACCGGTTACTGCCAACGAACGGTTTAACCTAGAAGAACGAAATTTGGCGAGCCAAGTGAGATTGGTGTACTGATCATTACCTGAAAGTATCATCAAGATTGGGTGAAAAAGTGTTTGCTGAGATTTCAGGCATCTCGAAGTTTTTTGGAATGCTTGGCAGGCCCTTTCCAGGAAAGTGATTCTCGCCAGTCTCTGCTTAGGGCTACATCAACAAGCAAACAAAGCATAGGGATAGAACTTGTAACTGCTTTATTGTGTCAAGTTTCAAAGAGCTAGCACAAACCGTGTTTGATTTAGAGTTCCAAATACATGTATCCCTATAGTAGGAAAACAGAGTGAAACCTCAAAATGAAACCGGTTACTGCCAAGGAACGGTTTTAACCTAGAAGAACGAAATTTGGCGAGCCAAGTGGGATTGGTGTACTGATCATTACCTGAAAGTATCATCAAGATGGGGTGAAAAAGTGTTTGCTGAGATTTCAGGCAACTCGTAGTTTTTGGAAACTTGGCAGGCGCTTTCCATGAAAGTGATTCTCGCCAGTCTCTGCTTAGGGCTACATCAACAGCAAACAAACCATAGAGATAGAACTTGAAACTGCTTTATTGTGTCAAGTTTCAAAGAGCTAGCACAAACCGTGTTTGATTTAGAGTTCCAAATACATGTATCCCTTTAGGAGAAAACAGAGTGAAACCTCAAAATGAAACCTGTTACTGCCAACGAACGGTTTAATCTAGAAGAACGAAATTTGGCGAGCCAAGTGGGATTGGTGTACTGATCATTACCTGAATGTTTCATCAAGATTGGGTGAAAAAGTGTTTGCTGAGATTTCTGGCAACTCGTAGTTTTTTGGAACCTTGGCAGGCCCTTTCTATGAAAGTGATTCTCGCCAGTCTCTGCTTCGGGCTACATCAACAGCAAACAAACCATAGAGATAGAACTTGAAACTGCTTTATTGTGTCAAGTTTCAAAGAGCTAGCACAAACCGTGTTTGATTTAGAGTTCCAAATACATGTATCCCTATAGGAGAGAACAGAGTGAAACCTCAAAATGAAACCAGTTACTGCCAACGAACGGTTTAACCTAGAAGAACGAAATTTGGCAAGCCAAGTGGGATTGGTGTACTGATCATTACCTGAAAGTTTCGTCAAGATTGGGTGAAAAAGGGTGTTCTGAGATTTCAGGCAACTCGTAGTTTTTTGGAAGCTTGGCAGGTCCTTTCCATGAAAGTGATTCTCGCCAGTCTCTGCTTAGGGCTACATCAACAGCAAACAAACCATAGAATAGAACTTGAAACTGCTTTATTGTGTCAAGTTTCAAAGAGCTAGCACAAACCGTGTTTGATTTAGAGTTCCAAATACATGTATCCCTATAGGAGAAAACAGAGTGGAAACCTCAAAATGAAACCGGTTACTGCCAACGAACGGTTTAACCTAGAAGAACAAAATTTGGCGAGCCAAGTGAGATTGGTGTACTGATCATTACCTGAAAGTTTCAAAAGATTGGGTGAAAAAGTGTTTGCTGAGATTTCAGGCAACTCGTAGTTTTTTGGAAGCTTGGCAGGCCCTTTCCATGAAAGTGATTCTTGCCAGTCTCTGCTTAGGGCTACATCAACAGCAAACAAACCATAGGGATAGAACTTGTAACTGCTTTATTGTGTCAAGTTTCAAAGAGCTAGCATAAACCGTGTTTGATTTAGAGTTCCAAATACATGTATCCCTATAGGAGAAAACAGAATGAAACCTCAAAATGAAACCGGTTACTGCCAAAGAAACGGTTTAACCTAGAAGAACGAAATTTGGCGAGCCAGTGGGATTGGTGTACTGATCATTACCTGAAAGTTTCATCAAGATTGGGTGAAAAAAGTGTGTGCTGAGATTTCAGGCAACTCGTAGTTTTTGGAAGCTTGGCAGGCCCTTTCCATTAAAGTGATTCTCGCCAGTCTCTGCTTAGGGCTACATCAACAGCAAACAAACCATAGAGATACAACTTGAAACTGCTTTATTGTGTCAAGTTTCAAAGAGCTAGCACAAACCGTGTTTGATTTAGAGTTCCAAATACATGTATCCCTATAGGAGAAAACAGAGTGAAACCTCAAAATGAAACCGGTTACTGCCAACGAACGGTTTAACCTAGAAGAACGAAATTTGGCGAGCCAAGTGGGATTGGTGTACTGATCATTACCTGAAAGTATCATCAAGATTGGGTGAAAAAGTGTTTGCTGAGATTTCAGGCATCTCGAAGTTTTTTGGAAGCTTGGCAGGCCCTTTCCATGAAAGTGATTCTCGCCAGTCTCTGCTTAGGGCTACATCAACAGCAAACAAAGCATAGGGATAGAACTTGTAACTGCTTTATTGTGTCAAGTTTCAAAGAGCTAGCACAAACCGTGTTTGATTTAGAGTTCCAAATACATGTATCCTATAGGAGAAAACAGAGTGAAACCTCAAAATGAAACCGGTTACTGCCAAGGAACTGTTTTACCTAGAAGAACGAAATTTGGCGAGCCAAGTGGGATTGGTGTACTGATCATTACCTGAAGTTTCATCAAGATTGGGTGAAAAAGTGTGTGCTGAGATTTCAGGCAACTCGTAGTTTTTTGGAAGCTTGGCAGGCCCTTTCCATGAAAGTGATTCTCGCCCAGTCTCTGCTTAGGGCTACATCAACAGCAAACAAACCATAGGGATAGAACTTGTAACTGCTTTATTGTGTCAAGTTTCAAAGAGCTAGCACAAACCGTGTTTGATTTAGAGTTCCAAATACATGTATCCCTATAGGAGAAAACAGAGTGAAACCTCAAATGAAACCGGTTACTGCCAAGGAACGGTTTAACCTAGAAGAACGAAATTTGGCGGAGCCAAGTGGGATTGGTGTATTGATCATTACCTGAAAGTATCATCAAGATGGGGTGAAAAAGTGTTTGCTGAGATTTCAGGCAACTCGTAGTTTTTTGGAAACTTGGCAGGCGCTTTCCATGAAAGTGATTCTCGCCAGTCTCTGCTTAGGGCTACATCAACAGCAAACAAACCATAGAGATAGAACTTGAAACTGCTTTATTGTGTCAAGTTTCAAAGAGCTAGCACAAACCGTGTTTGATTTAGAGTTCCAAATACATGTATCCCTATAGGAGAAAACAGAGTGAAACCTCAAAATGAAACCTGTTACTGCCAACGAACGGTTTAATCTAGAAGAACGAAATTTGGCGAGCCAAGTGGGATTGTTGTACTGATCATTACCTGAATGTTTCATCAAGATTGGTGAAAAAGTGTTTGCTGAGATTTCTGGCAACTCGTAGTTTTTTGGAACCTTGGCAGGCCCTTTCTATGAAAGTGATTCTCGCCAGTCTCTGCTTCGGGCTACATCAACAGCAAACAAACCATAGAGATAGAACTTGAAACTGCTTTATTGTGTCAAGTTTCAAAGAGCTAGCAAAAACCGTGTTTGATTTAGAGTTCCAAATACATGTATCCCTATAGGAGAGAACAGAGTGAAACCTCAAAATGAAACCAGTTACTGCCAACGAACGGTTTAACCTAGAAGAACGAAATTTGGCAAGCCAAGTGGGATTGGTGTACTGATCATTACCTGAAAGTTTCATCAAGATTGGGTGAAAAAGGGTGTTCTGAGATTTCAGGCAACTCGTAGTTTTTTGGAAGCTTGGCAGGCCCTTTCCATGAAAGTGATTCTCGCCAGTCTCTGCTTAGGGCTACATCAACAGCAAACAAACCATAGAGATAGAACTTGAAACTGCTTTATTGTGTCAAGTTTCAAAGAGCTAGCACAAACCGTGTTTGATTTAGAGTTCCAAATACATGTATCCCTATAGGAGAAAACAGAGTGAAACCTCAAAATGAAACCGGTTACTGCCAACGAACGGTTTAACCTAGAAGAACAAAATTTGGCGAGCCAAGTGAGATTGGTGTACTGATCATTACCTGAAAGTTTCAAAAGATTGGGTGAAAAAGTGTTTGCTGAGATTTCAGGCAACTCGTAGTTTTTTGGAAGCTTGGCAGGCCCTTTCCATGAAAGTGATTCTCGCCAGTCTCTGCTTAGGCCTACATCAACAGCAAACAAACCATAGGGATAGAACTTGTAACTGCTTTATTGTGTCAAGTGTCAAAGAGCTAGCATAAACCGTGTTTGATTTAGAGTTCCAAATACATGTATCCCTATAGGAGAAAACAGAGTGAAACCTCAAAATGAAACCGGTTACTGCCAAAGAACGGTTTAACCTAGAAGAACGAAATTTGGCGAGCCAAGTGGGATTGGTGTACTGATCATTACCTGAAAGTTTCATCAAGATTGGGTGAAAAAGTGTGTGCTGAGATTTCAGGCAACTCGTAGTTTTTTGGAAGCTTGGCAGGCCCTTTCCATGAAAGTGATTCTCGCCAGTCTCTGCTTAGGGCTACATCAACAGCAAACAAACCATAGAGATAGAACTTGAAACTGCTTTATTGTGTCAAGTTTCAAAGAGCTAGCACAAACCGTGTTTGATTTAGAGTTCCAAATACATGTATCCCTATAGGAGAAAACAGAGTGAAACCTCAAAATGAAACCGGTTACTGCCAACGAACGGTTTAACCTAGAAGAATGAAATTTGGCGAGCCAAGTGGGATTGGTGTACTGATCATTACCTGAAAGTTTCATCAAGATTGGGTGAAAAAGTGTGTGCTGAGATTTCAGGCAACTCGTAGTTTTTTGGAAGCTTGGCAGGCCCTTTCCATGAAAGTGATTCTCGCCAGTCTCTGCTTAGGGCTACATCAACAGCAAACAAACCATAGAGATAGAACTTGAAACTGCTTTATTGTGTCAAGTTTCAAAGAGCTAGCACAAACCGTGTTTGATTTAGAGTTCCAAATACATGTATCCCTATAGGAGAAAACAGAGTGAAACCTCAAAATGAAACCGGTTCCTGCCAAGGAACGGTTTAACCTAGAAGAACGAAATTTGGCGAGCCAAGGGGGATTGGTGTACTGATCATTACCTGAAAGTTTCATCAAGATTGGGTGAAAAAGTGTGTGCTGAGATTTCAGGCAACTCGTAGTTTTTTGGAAGCTTGGCAGGCCCTTTCCATGAAAGTGATTCTCGCAAGTCTCTGCTTAGCGCTACATCAACAGCACACAAACCATAGAGATAAAACTTGAAACTGCTTTATTGTGTCAAGTTTCAAAGAGCTAGCACAAACCGTGTTTGATTTAGAGTTCCAAATACATGTATCCCTATAGGAGAAAACAGAGTGAAACCTCAAAATGAAACCGGTTACTGCCAACGAACGGTTTAACCTAGAAGAACGAAATTTGGCGAGCCAAGTGGGATTGGTGTACTGATCATTACCTGAAAGTTTCTTCAAGATTGGGTGAAAAAGTGTGTGCTGAGATTTCAGGCAACTCGTAGATTTTTAAAAGCTTGGCAGACCCTTTCCATGAAAGTGATTCTCGCCAGTCTCTGCTTAGGGCTACATCAACAGCACACAAACCATAGAGATAGAACTTGAAACGGCTTTATTGTGTCAAGTTTCAAAGAGCTAGCACAAACTGTTTTTGATTTAGAGTTCCAAATACATGTATCCCTATAGGAGAAAACAGAGTGAAACCTCAAAATGAAACCGGTTACTGCCAACGAACGGTTTAACCTAGAAGAACTAAATTTGGCGAGCCAAGTGGGATTGGTGTACTGATCATTACCTGAAAGTTTCATCAAGATTGGGTGAAAAAGTGTTTGCTGACATTTCAGGTATCTCGTAGTTTTTTGGAAGCTTGGCAGGCCCTTTCCATGAAAGTGATTCTCGCCAGTCTCTGCTTAGGGCTATATCAACAGCAAACAAACCATAGAGATAGAACTTGAAACTGCTTTATTGTGTCAAGTTTCAAAGAGCTAGCACAAACCGTGTTTGATTTAGAGTTCCAAATACACGTATCCCTATAGGAGAAAACAGAGTGAAACCTCAAAATGAAACCGGTTACTGCCAACGAACGGTTTAACCTAGAAGAACGAAATTTGGCGAGCCAAGTGGGATTGGTGTACTGATCATTACCTGAAAGTTTCATCAAGATTGGGTGAAAAAGGGTGTGCTGAGATTTCAGGAAACTCGTAGTTTTTTGGAAGCTGGCAGGCCCTTTCCATGAAAGTGATTCTCGCCAGTCTCTGCTTAGGGCTACATCAACAGCAAACAAACCATAGATATAGAACGTGAAACTGCTTTATTGTGTCAAGTTTCAAAGAGCTAGCACAAACCATGTTTGATTTAGAGTTCCAAATACATGTATCCCTATAGGAGAAAACAGAGTGAAACCTCAAAATGAAACCGGTTACTGCCAACGAACGGTTTAACCTAGAAGAACGAAATTTGGCGAGCCAAGTGGGATTGGTGTACTGATCATTACCTGAAAGTTTCATCAAGATTGGGTTAAAAAGTGTGTGCTGAGATTTCAGGAAACTCGTAGTTTTTTGGAAGCTTGGCAGGCCCTTTCCATGAAAGTGATTCTCGCCAGTCTCTGCTTAGGGCTACATCAACAGCAAACAAACCATAGAGATAGAACTTGAAACTGCTTTATTGTGTCAAGTTTCAAAGAGCTAGCACAAACCGTGTTTGATTTAGAGTTCCAAATACATGTATCCCTATAGGAGAAAACAGAGTGAAACCTCAAAATGAAACCGGTTACTGCCAACGAATGGTTTAACCTAGAAGAACGAAATTTGGCGAGCCCAGTGGGATTGGTGTACTGATCATTACCTGAAAGTTTCATCAAGATTGGGTTAAAAAGGGTGTGCTGAGATTTCAGGCAACTCGTAGTTTTTGGAAGCTTGGCAGGCCCTTTCCATGAAAGTGATTCTCGCCAGTCTCTGCTTAGGGCTACATCAACAGCAAACAAACCATAGAGATAGAACTTGAAACTGCTTTATTGTGTCAAGTTTCAAAGAGCTAGCACAAACCGTGTTTGATTTAGAGTTCCAAATACATGTATCCCTATAGGAGAAAACAGAGTGAAACCTCAAAATGAAACCGGTTACTGCCAACGAATGGTTTAACCTAGAAGAACGAAATTTGGCGAGCCCAGTGGGATTGGTGTACTGATCATTACCTGAAAGTTTCATCAAGATTGGGTTAAAAGGGTGTGCTGAGATTTCAGGCAACTCGTAGTTTTTTGGAAGCTTGGCAGGCCCTTTCCATGAAAGTGATTCTCGCCAGTCTCTGCTTAGGGCTACATCAACAGCAAACAAACCATAGAGATAGAACTTGAAACTGCTTTATTGTGTCAAGTTTCAAAGTGGTAGCACAAACCTTGTTTGATTTAGAGTTCCAAAATACATGTATCCCTATAGGAGAAAACAGAGTGAAACCTCAAAATGAAACCGGTTACTGCCAACGAACGGTTTAACCTAGAAGAACTAAATTTGGCGAGCCAAGTGGGATTGGTGTACTGATCATTACCTGAAAGTTTCATGAAGATTGGGTGAAAAAGTGTTTGCTGACATTTCAGGCATCTCGTAGTTTTTTGGAAGCTTGGCTGGCCCTTTCCATGAAAGTGATTCTCGCCAGTCTCTGCTTAGGGCTACATCAACAGCAAACAAACCATAGAGATAGAACTTGAAACTGCTTTATTGTGTCAAGTTTCAAAGAGCTAGCACAAACCGTGTTTGATTTAGAGTTCCAAATACACGTATCCCTATAGGAGAAAACAGAGTGAAACCTCAAAATGAAACCGGTTACTGCCAAGGAACGGTTTAACCTAGAAGAACGAAATTTGGCGAGCCAAGTGGGATTGGTGTACTGATCATTACCTGAAAGTTTCATCAAGATTGGGTGAAAAAGTGTGTGCTGAGATTTCAGGCAACTCGTAGTTTTTTGGAAGCTTGGCAGGCCCTTTCCATGAAAGTAATTCTCGCCAGTCTCTGCTTAGGGCTACATCAACAGCAAACAAACCATAAAGATAGAACTTGAAACTGCTTTATTGTGTCAAGTTTCAAAGAGCTAGCACAAACCGTGTTTGATTTAGAGTTCCAAATACACGTATCCCTATAGGAGAAAACAGAGTGAAACCTCAAAATGAAACCGGTTACTGCCAACGAACAGTTTAACCTAGAAGAACGAAATTTGGCGAGCCAAGTGGGATTGGTGTACTGATCATTACCTGAAAGTTTCATGAAGATTGGGTGAAAAAGTGTTTGCTGACATTTCAGGCATCTCGTAGTTTTTTGGAAGCTTGGGCTGGCCCTTTCCATGAAAGTGATTCTCGCCAGTCTCTGCTTAGGGCTACATCAACAGCAAACAAACCATAGAGATAGAACTTGAAACTGCTTTATTGTGTCAAGTTTCAAAGAGCTAGCACAAACCGTGTTTGATTTAGAGTTCCAAATACATGTATCCCTATAGGAGAAAACAGAGTGAAACCTCAAAATGAAACCGGTTCCTGCCAAGGAACGGTTTAACCTAGAAGAACGAAATTTGGCGAGCCAAGTGGGATTGGTGTACTGATCATTACCTGAAAGTTTCATCAAGATTGGATGAAAAAGTGTGTGCTGAGATTCAGGCAACTCGTAGTTTTTTGGAAGCTTGGCAGGCCCTTTCCATGAAAGTGATTCTCGCCAGTCTCTGCTTAGGCCTACATCAACAGCAAACAAACCATAGAGATAGAACTTGAAACTGCTTTATTGTGTCAAGTTCAAAGAGCTAGCACAAACCGTGTTTGATTTAGAGTTCCAAATACATGTATCCCTATAGGAGAAAACAGAGTGAAACCTCAAAATGAAACCGGTTACAGCCAACGAACGGTTTAACCTAGAAGAACGAAATTTGGCGAGCCAAGTGGGATTGGAGTACTGATCATTACCTGAAAGTTTCATCAAGTTTGGGTGAAAAAGTGTGTGCTGAGATTTCAGGCAACTCGTAGTTTTTTGGAAGCTTGGCAGGCCCTTTCCATGAAAGTGATTCTCGCCAGTCTCTGCTTAGGGCTACATCAACAGCAAACAAACCATAGAGATAGAACTTGAAACTGCTTTATTGTGTCAAGTTTCAAAGAGCTAGCACAAACCGTGTTTGATTTAGAGTTCCAAATACATGTATCCCTATAGGAGAAAACAGAGTGAAACCTCAAAATGAAACCGGTTACTGCCAACGAACGGTTTAACCTAGAAGAACGAAATTTGGCGAGCCAAGTGGGATTGGTGTACTGATCATTACCTGAAACTTTCATCAAGATTGGATGAAAAAGTGTGTGCTGAGATTTCAGGCAACTCGTAGTTTTTTGGAAGCTTGGCAGGCCCTTTCCATGAAAGTGATTCTCGCCAGTCTCTGCTTAGGGCTACATCAACAGCAACAAACCATAGAGATAGAACTTGAAACTGCTTTATTGTGTCAAGTTTCAAAGAGCTAGCACAAACCGTGTTTGATTTAGAGTTCCAAATACATGTATCCCTATAGGAGAAAACAGAGTGAAACCTCAAAATGAAACCGGTTCCTGCCAAGGAACGGTTTAACCTAGAAGAACGAAATTTGTCGAGCCAAGTTTGATTGGTGTCCTGATCATTACCTGAAAGTTTCATCAAGATTGGGTGAAAAAGTGTGTGCGGAGATTTCAGGCAACTCGTAGTTTTTTGGAAGCTTGGCAGGCTCTATCCATGAAAGTGATTCTCGCCAGTCTCTGCTTAGGTCTACATCAACAGCAAACAAACCATAGAGATAGAACTTGAAACTGCTTTATTGTGTCAAGTTTCAAAGAGCTAGCACAAACCGTGTTTGATTTAGAGTTCCAAATACATGTATCCCTATAGGAGAAAACAGAGTGAAACCTCAAAATGAAACCGGTTACTGCCAACGAACGGTTTAACCTAGAAGAACGAAATTTGGCGAGCCAAGTGGGATTGGTGTACTGATCGTTACCTGAAAGTTTCATCAAAATTGGGTGAAAAAGTGTGTGCTGAGATTCAGGCAACTCGTAGTTTTTTGGAAGCTTGGCAGGCCCTTTCCATGAAAGTGATTCTCGCCAGTCTCTGCTTAGGGCTACATCAACAGCAAACAAACCATGGAGATAGAACTTGAAACTGCTTTATTGTGTCAAGTTTCAAAGAGCTAGCACAAACCGTGTTTGATTTAGAGTTCCAAATACATGTATCCCTATAGGAGAAAACAGAGTGAAACCTAAAAATGAAAACGGTTACTGCAAACGAACGGTTTAACCTTGAAGAACGAAACTTGGTGAGCCAAGTGGTTTTGGTGTACTGATCATTACCTAAAAGAATCATCAAGTTTGGGTGAAAAAATTTTTGCTGAGATTTCAGGCAACTCGTAGTTTTTTGGAAGCTTGGCAACCCCTTTTAATGAAAGTGATTTTCGCCAGTCTCTACTTAGGGCTACATCAACAGCAAACAAACCATAGAGATAGAACTTGAAACTGCTCTATTGTGTCAAGTTTCAAAGAGCTAGCACAAACCGTGTTTGATTTGGAGTTCCAAATACATGTATCCCTATAGGAGAACACAGAGTGAAACCTAAAAATGAAAACGGTTACTGCAAACGAACGGTTTAAACTAGAAGAACGAAATTTGGTGAGCCAAGTGGTTTTGGTGTACTGATCATTACCTTAAAGAATCATCAAGTTTGGGTGAAAAAATGTTGGTTGAGATTTCAGGCAACTCGTAGTTTTTTGGAAGCTTGGCAACCCCTTTAAATGAAACTGATTTTTGCCAGTCTCCGCTTAGGGCTTACATCAACAGCAAACAAACCATAGAGATAGAACTTGAAACTGCTTTATTGTGTCAAGTTTCAAAGAGCTAGCACAAACCGTGTTTGATTTAGAGTTCCAAATACATGTATCCCTACAGGAGAAAACAGAGTGAAACCTAAAAATGAAAACGGTTACTGCAACGAACGGTTTAACCTAGAAGATCGAAATTTGGTGAGCCAAGTGGTTTTTGTGTACTGATCATTACCTGAAAGAATCTTCAAGATTGGGTGAAAAAATGTTGGCTGAGATTTCAGGCAACTCGTAGTTTTTTGGAAGCTTGGCAACCCCTTTCCATGAAAGTGATTTTTGCCACTCTCTGCTTAGGGCTACATCAACAGCAAACAAACCATAGAGATAGAACTTGAAAGTGCTTTATTGTGTCAATTTTCAAAGAGCTAGCACAAACCGTGTTTGATTTAGAGTTCCAAATACATGTATCCTATAGGAGAAAACAGAGTGAAAACCTAAAAATGAAAAACGGTTACTGCAAACGAAAGGTTTAACCTAGAAGAACGAAATTTGGTGAGCCAAGTGGTTTTGGTGTACTGATCATTACCTGAAAGAATCATCAAGATTGGGTGAAAAAATGTTGGCTGAGATTTCAGGCAACTCGTAGTTTTTTGGAAGCTTGGCAACCCCTTTCCATTAACGTGATTTTCGCCATTCTCTACTTAGGGCTACATCAACAGCAAACAAACCATAGAGATAGAACTTGAAACTGCTCTATTGTGTCAAGTTTCAAAGAGCTAGCACAAACCGTGTTTGATTTGGAGTTCCAAATACATGTATCCCTATAGGAGAACACAGAGTGAAACCTAAAAATGAAAACGGTTACTGCAAACGAACGGTTTAAACTAGAAGAACGAAATTTGGTGAGCCAAGTGGTTTTGGTGTACTGATCATTACCTTAAAGAATCATCAAGTTTGGGTGAAAAAATGTTGGCTGAGATTTCAGGCAACTCGTAGTTTTTTGGAAGCTTGGCAACCCCTTTAAATGAAACTGATTTTTGCCAGTCTCCGCTTAGGGCTACATCAACAGCAAACACACCATAGAGATAGAACTTGAAACTGCTTTATTGTGTCAAGTTTCAAAGAGCTAGCACAAACCGTGTTTGATTTAGAGTTCCAAATACATGTATCCCTACAGGAGAAAACAGAGTGAAACCTAAAATGAAAACGGTTACTGCAACGAACGGTTTAACCTAGAAGAACGAAATTTGGTGAGCCAAGTGGTTTTGGTGTACTGATCATTACCTGAAAGAATCATAAAGATTGGGTGAAAAAATGTTGGCTGAGATTTCAGGCAACTCGTAGTTTTTGGAAGCTTGGCAGGCCCTTTCCATGAAAGTGATTTTCGCCACTCTCTGCTTAGGGCTACATTAACAGAAAACAAATCATAGAGATAGAAGTTGAAAGTGCTTTATTGTGTCAATTTTCAAAGAGCTAGCACAAACCGTGTTTGATTTAGAGTTCCAAATACATGTATCCCTATAGGAGAAAACAGAGTGAAACCTCAAAATGAAACCGGTTACTGCCAACGAACGGTTTAACCTAGAAGAACGAAATTTGGCGAGCCAAGTGGGATTGGAGTACTGATCATTACCTGAAAGTTTCATCAAGTTTGGGTGAAAAAGTGTGTGCTGAGATTTCAGGCAACTCGTAGTTTTTGGAAGCTTGGCAGGCCCTTTCCATGAAAGTGATTCTCGCCAGTCTCTGCTTAGGGCTACATCAACAGCAAACAAACCATAGAGATAGAACTTGAAACTGCTTTATTGTGTCAAGTTTCAAAGAGCTAGCACAAACCGTGTTTGATTTAGAGTTCCAAATACATGTATCCCTATAGGAGAAAACAGAGTGAAACCTCAAAATGAAACCGGTTACTGCCAACGAACGGTTTAACCTAGAAGAACGAAATTTGGCGAGCCAAGTGGGATTGGTGTACTGATCATTACCTGAAACTTTCATCAAGATTGGATGAAAAAGTGTGTGCTGAGATTTCAGGCAACTCGTAGTTTTTTGGAAGCTTGGCAGGCCCTTTCCATGAAAGTGATTCTCGCCAGTCTCTGCTTAGGGCTACATCAACAGCAAACAAACCATAGAGATAGAACTTGAAACTGCTTTATTGTGTCAAGTTTCAAAGAGCTAGCACAAACCGTGTTTGATTTAGAGTTCCAAATACATGTATCCCTATAGGAGAAAACAGAGTGAAACCTCAAAATGAAACCGGTTCCTGCCAAGGAACGGTTTAACCTAGAAGAACGAAATTTGTCGAGCCAAGTTTGATTGGTGTACTGATCATTACCTGAAAGTTTCATCAAGATTGGGTGAAAAAGTGTGTGCGGAGATTTCAGGCAACTCGTAGTTTTTTGGAAGCTTGGCAGGCTCTATCCATGAAAGTGATTCTCGCCAGTCTCTGCTTAGGTCTACATCAACAGCAAACAAACCATAGAGATAGAACTTGAAACTGCTTTATTGTGTCAAGTTTCAAAGAGCTAGCACAAACCTTGTTTGATTTAGAGTTCCAAATACATGTATCCCTATAGGAGAAAACAGAGTGAAACCTCAAAATGAAACCGGTTACTGCCAACGAAAGGTTTAACCTAGAAGAACGAAATTTGGCGAGCCAAGTGGGATTGGTGTACTGATCATTACCTGAACGTTTCATCAAGATTGGGTGAAAAAGTGTGTGCTGAGATTTCAGGCAACTCATAGT